>NC_056729.1:694871969-695011969 GCF_019279795.1 Protopterus annectens | reverse complement strand
GAGCTCCTCCACTCATAGGATTTTACTCTCTTTTGCAACAGTTTCTTCCTTCTGTTGTACAGTTTGTTTATGGCAGGGGACCACCAGATTGGCTTCCTTTTTTTGGAGGATAGCGTCTTGGTTCTGTTTGGGATAGCACGATCCATGCACTCGTGTAAATGTTTATAGAGTGCATTTGTGTAGGATTCAGCAGTTGTAACTGTATTGTCCATCTGCATGGGTGTCATGAAGTTCACCACTTCTGTCTTAAGAAGCATGAAGTTGGCTTTAGAGAATTTTTTTTACTGTGGTTTCCTTAATGGGGGGTGGGGGCAGGATGTGGATATCAACGGTGATTAGCTTATGGTCGAATCGGACCAACGAGGAGTTGACTTCAGATGTGGAACACCGGTCACTCATGTTGGTAATGACTAGGTTTAGGATACTGTTGCCCCTGGTGGGGGTGTGGATAAGCTGATCCAAGGCATTGGAGTTTATGAATTCCAGAAAGCGTTGAGCTAAGGAGTTGGTACATGAGTAGTTTTCCCAGTTAATGGTGGGGTAGTTGAAGTCGCCCATTATTAGGGTGTTTGGTTGAACCCTAATATTTTCCAGTACATCAAGAAAAGAGGAATGGTAATCCAGGGGCATGGTGGGGGATCTGTAGCAAGCTACAATTTGGATTGCAGTTTTGACCAGAGTTAGTTGCACTTGGATAACCTCAGATGCATTATGCTGAGCAACTAGCCTGGAGGTGTGGATATCCTTAATGAATATGGACACACCTCCGCCTTTGGTGTTTCGGTCCAGGTTACATGGCCGAAAAGTGTGGTATGAGTTATAGCCTGGTAGTGCAGGGATGCTCTCTGGAGCCTTGAACCAGGTCTCAGTCACTGCACAGATAGCGATGTTCTCCATTTTAAGGAGTGCCTTGAGTGAGTGCATTTTGATATTTAGACTTCTAGCACTGAGTAACATTACCCTCACTTTTTGCTTGCCTGTTCCTGTTATGGTGGTGAATTTGTATATGTACATAAGTAGTAGTATACACATATTTACAGATGCTTGTGGTGTGACATATGCAGTAGACTGTTTAATAAAGTTTATGATGCTGCAAAATACATTATGGCATTTAAAATCTTTTAGTCTGCAAAAGCGTAGGATCATAGCAAGTTAAATTACTGTCCTTTACAATCTGCCAGGGACAGCAAAAATATATGGCAGCTGCAACTCTGGAGCAGAGTACCTATTCTGCAGACTTTAGACAGGAGGCAGCTAAGTAAAAGTATAGCTTACAAAAAAAAAAAAAAAAAAAAGTGATTTTTCCTTTTTTCTGGTGTACTGAGAACATATGATTACTACTCTGCTGCATGCAGTGTCCTGGTTACATTTCTCCAGCCAGCAGAGTAAGAGTGACCTGAATCATACCCTGGAACTTTTCACATCTAGTTACAGAAATATGCTCAAAAACCAAACAAGTACCTGGAGACTCCGATCAGTTTCAGCTGCTCTTATTGAATTTCAGTTAGTACTTCATGGCAAGGAAAATGTTGTTGGCACCATACCCTCATCACTGCTCAGCAGATCAGATAGAAGAATGTCTCTACCTGTTTTAACAGTAGAAACCCACCATATTGTGAGTGTATTAAGGATTGCCCTATTGAGACATGCCCAGCTCACTGATCTACAAAGGAAAAATTTAATGGTAAAACCCAAATCAGGTTTTCCCAGCACAAGTGGGCACTGCTACAGTCAACATCATGAAAGGCAAATCTATGAAAATGAAGAGTTCTCCAAAGATTTGGGAAGCTGAACCACTAAATTGATTTTCCTGTTAAGCAGCTCTATCAATGATATAGTGGCTCGGGGGCAAGCAGTCTAATTTCACAGAAATCTACGAGTTCACTGGGGACATTCACATTCGAAAAAAAAATAAAAAAGGATCCAACACAATGGCCACAAGCATTCCAACTCTAAGGGTTCTAAAAGTCCATTGACATTTTACTTGAAGTCTTTAATGATGTGTTCAGGCCTCTATAGCCAAACTACACTAGCTGCAACCAGACATATCCTGTCCTTTCTATGGGCTCATCAGTACAGTGCAAGTGGTAAGTTCTAGAACACTTGAATGTCCTTAAGGGGTCATCTACATATATTCATGGACATCATTCAAGGAAGTTTAAGGTATTACACAGTGAAGACTCTAGTTTATCTGGGGTATTTATGTTTGTTGTTGACTGTTAGAATCTGGTAAAAGTGGGGTGGCAGATTTAAACTTGAATAAATCCAGCCAGAGAAAAAATACTTTGTTCTAGAGATTTTATCTAATTTTGTTGAGAAGGCAGAGATCTAGTTCCTCAGTCTTTCAGTTTCGGAGTAGAATACAGAATAAATGTTCATTTTTAAATACCACCCACAATAAAGAAACAAACATATTGCACAAAACACACTTTCAAAATTAATAGCTGCTTAGTCTTCTCCATAATATGGAAATGGAAATTCAAGTACAGTTTCAGAAAGTCATAAAAAGCTGCAGAAATGAAAACAGGAGCATGAAAGGATACCAGACAGGAATGGAACTCTGGGAGGGAAATAAAGATGGGAAACAAAGAGGGATAACATGAGAAGGGCATGTACAAAATGAAGGTGCAAGGAAAGGAACATAATTGGTGAACACTGGAAAAGTCCCCAGAGATTGGGAGGGAATGAAAAGAACAAAATAACTGATCTAGTTATTAAGATTATGAATTTAATGTTACACAGTCCAGAGATAAAAAAATACCAGATATGAAAAAGAGGTTTCATCCATTTACATAATAGGTGGCACTTAAAATTCCCCTCCCACAGTTTTAACCTGTTTTGCACAAAGCATGACAAAAGCCTGCATGTTATCAGCAGCTCTGTTTAATATTCTGCTGTTGTCTAATGCCATGCCTATCTATGCAAAGTAGTAACACTTCATCAAATGGCAGCTTCCTGCAGAACCTGCTTCAAGTAGCTTTATGCAGTCATATCAGATATAATGATGATGATGACACGATTCTGCACAATTATCTCTGAGAGGGAATGTGATAAGGGGCTTTATGAAATGTACAAAAGTGGAAGAGTACAAGTCTGGTGTTAAGATGGAACACAGTTAAATAACGGGTAAAAGAGTACTAAGAATGGGAAAAATGCAACAATGGACCAACTACTTATACAACTGAAAAACTGACCTGGAAGTATTAAATGAGAGGGGAAAAATCTAAACGGTGTACAAATTAAGGTGATATATGCCAGGTAACCGGATAATTCAGCGCAAACCCAGAAAGGTAATTTATAGCAGGGAAATGATGGTAGTAGGGAGAGTGGAATGGAAGGTGAGACCAGGTTTAAGTGATAAACTTTATCCTTTTTGAATACTATCAGTTCTTGCAGGTTGTGCTGAGCAGAATCTTAAAATTAAAAGAAAACAGCAAGAAAGCTAATGGAAGGAAAGTGATATGAGGTATGTGATACCCTCAAAACTTAAGGCATAATCTGATAAATCATTTGATCACAAAATTTTAAGAATCAGCAGGCACTGTAATTATTCATGTGTTAAGGGCTGTAATTATCCAGTGTTAATTATGGAAAAAAGATCTCTGGTTCTCTTTTTAGAAACAAATGTGCTATATATCATGTAGGGTGCGCATTAGGGTTCAGTTTTAGGAAAACTGCCACTGAGCATATATACATCTGAAATTTTAATGGATTATTTAATTAAAAAATAAAATCTATTTGCTGATTATCAAAAATCAGGAAGCTGAAAGATGTTATTAGAAGTTTGCATAGGAATCTGATTTTACTAGACAAGGAAGAAAATGTATTCTAGGTGAGTTTTAATCTATCAAAGTTTACATATATTATTGTTCTGGTTAGTTATGATACTTTAATTCATTTTCAAAGCTTAACAAATTAGAAATAGATAGTAACTATAGCTACTATAGGGGGTCCTCGCAGTTTGATTAAACTTGCCCTAGTTATGCATTGTGTGCTGTTCCTACAGTCTATGGATGGTCATGCACTTGCCAATAGGGTGGGAGGGTGACCTAATGGTTAAGGTGTTTGCCTTACAAATGCAAGGTACAGGGTTTGAATCTCACAGGGGATAATTGGCTAGGCTTAAAATGGCTCGCAAGGGCAGTTAGCTTAGTACTAATCTATGAATCTATAAGGACACTACAAAGAACAATCAAGCAATGTGATTCAACTTAATCCGGACCCATTTTGCCTGTCTGGTCTTGCTATATTCCTCTCTCTCCAGTGGCCATTGCCTGTGAAATGATTAACTATAACAAATGCATGTTGACAATCCCTAATCCGAAATTCTGAAATCCAAAAAGTTCTGAAATCCCAAGTTTTTTCACTCACTTGTCAGCCCCGCGCACTGCTCGATGCTTGTACTAACAGCAGTGTGTAAGTGCACCTGCTGCTCATTGACCTGTCTTTAATTTCACTGTGAAAATGTCTAAAAGAGATGCAGATACTCCAATAGGTAATACTGAGAAAAAGAAAACAGAAAGGGAAACATCAGTCAGTATCACTAATGCAGGAGGAGGAGGAGTTATTGCAGAAGCTTGATCATGGTGTGTCCATTTACCATTTACTCAGTTGCTACTGCTTGGAAGGATGTTGAGAAATCGACATTAAATTAATGTGTTTGGCACAAACTTTGACCTAAAGCAATGTTTGATGAAAATGAACCAACAGATGAAGACTTTGAAGGATTTTGTGTCACTGATGAGAAGGAGATAATATCTAACCTTGGAACATACGCTAGATGTTTATCGGCCGCAAGTGTAAACAACTTACAGGAAGCAAAAAAAGAAATGTTAAACATTGACTATGATGCACCTGTTACACATTTCTTGAGTGATGGTGAAATTGCTGCAATGGTATTAAATGCAGATAAGCATGAGGATAGTCGTGATAATGAGGACATTGTGGACACTACTGCAAAAATCCCCAAAGATGATATGGTGAAAAAGTGTGATTAGTTAATTACAGGCCTTGAACAACGTGAATTTATCAGTGAGCAACAGATTATGACAATTTACTCAGTTAAAGAGAGACTGCTTCAACAGAAAGTTATGTTAATGAGACAGATGACACTTCAAGAAGTCTTTAAGAAGGCTGTCTGCTGCAGCACTACTTCACCACCTAAGAATCCTGTTCCTGGCCCATCATCAAACGTCCAACTAAAACTTGATGATAACTGTCACAATCCATGATTCAACCCTGCACCTTCTGCAGCACCTTCAAATTACACCCTGTGTGTTGTGTGTGTGTGTGTGTGTGTGTGTGTGTGTGTGTGTGTGTGTGTGTGTGTGTGTGTAGGGGGATCAGTGAGCAGTTCCAAGATTCTTGATTCTTACTCTAAATAAATGTTTACCTGAATTTTAAATAATTAATCATTTCAATTCTTCATAGCACAGCATACAAGGTTTATGTAATGCAATGCAGTTTCACTGCTGTCTTGTCATCTACTACTAACAGTAAACATTAATTGTAAATTTTGACTATTTATTAAGATGTAATTCATTGTCTGAGGGCCCTAATATCCAAAAAAATTCAGAAATTCGAAACTCAGCTGGTCCCAAGGGTTTTGGATTAGGGATTGTCTACCTGTATCACAAAAATATCTGGTAAAAATGATAAGCAAACAAGTTTGATACCTACCTCTACCCATGCATGGTGGTCCTTCAGGAAAAAAGAAAATTTGGGGGATCACAAAAGCAAATGTTGATCAGATCAGCCTTTCTCACTACTCTACTCTACTCCCTTCAAAGTATTTTCTAAAATCCTGAAATCACTTTACTTTCCTATATCAAGAAAATGACTCGAGCTGGTGATAAACTTACTCCAGGCCTTGGTCCTGTAATCCAGTAACTATGTACTCTCAAAAACAGTTCTGTTAATATTAATATTATGAGTAACAAATGGGATATGCTAAATCTTGTTTCTGTCAGACGACCAAGGTGTCTGGACCAAAAGAGAATCTAGGCTTGAGGACTGCCGTTCTCATATATATATATATATATATATATATATATATGACTGAACAAGTTTAAGATTGGGGAAGGAGTGCTCCAGACAGTAAATAAAATAAAATGCAATTTCCAACACAGTTTAATAAAAAAGAAACACCAAGAATAATGAATCAAAATGGGTAGAGTTCAACTATCTTAGTGTAGGTACACAAACTAATGGTGCAGTATAAATTTTTCCAACCTCCACTGCTGACTTCCTGAAAGACCTACTTAACTTAATGCTGGACTTTTCTAGAGACAGTAATTCTACTGCAAAACTTAAAATTAAATTGAAAGGGACCTGTGAAAAATCAACTACATAAATTAAGGCCTCTACATAAGCTTATCAATTTTTCTCCAAGACACTGACACACTCTTCTAGATGGTGCCATCATAAACAGTGATTGCAGATTTTGTATCATGGTCATTATTTTTGATGTTTTAACTGAACAATGCCCCTGTGATGTCTCTTTGGTCCTTCAGAAAGCAAACGACAAATGCAGTCTATCTCTCAGGAAGCTCCTTTCTCAATTCAAAGGAAAACTCACAATCACTAGATTGATAATACTGATTGCAGCCCATATTAACCAGGAAAGTGATTCAACTTCTATATTTAACTCTGATGGTGGATGCTGAAAACACTCTCTATCTTGCTAAGGAAGATAGCAAATACCTTTAGCTTTATATGAATAACAAGGGAATTTCACTGCAGAGAATTACCACTGGCTGAAATTAAAACAAAAAATTAAATACACACCTTTAGAGGCATTTGAGCAACAACTCCAAGGGAATTTTAAAGAAAACCATTCATTAACAATATAAGAAATAAATTAAGGCACACCATTATCTGCAAGTATTGCACTGTTTGCTATTTTTTATGAAAGAATACAACTACATACTTCCTTGTTTTTTTTTGTTTTTTTTTTAGGGAATGTGATGGGGGTACGCAAGACTTTAAAATAATAATAAAGTAAGAGGTCCAGAGATCTGTGTAAAATGTTGTTTCTTATTTTCTTCATTCACCAAAAAACTATGAATGAATGATGTAAGCTTTACTATCATGCATGTCTTATGAATGGAAACATTATCTTGCTACACAAAATGACTGCCTGTTCAATATGGCTGGGGATGACTGAGGCAAATGTTCCAGCAAAGTTTTTTTTTTCTTTTAATAAAAGAACATTAAACAGTAAAAATGTATACAGACACACACACACACAAATGTACAAACCATTATGACAACTCTGGAATTCAAAAACAAGCTAAAAATTAACACAAGGCAGGTGCTTCATTCTGGAGTGATGGTGCTGAATCAACTTAAAAAGAATGCTCATTGAGGAAATTGCAACTGTTGTCTTAAAATACATAAGTATGTAACTTTAAATTTCAAGTGCTATGTAATTACAATTGTGAATGAAAAAATACTGCTCCACATCAGGAAATGGCAATGTCACATTAATGATTGCAAAGGCTATGGATTAAATTGTGTAATAAAATGTGTAATTAGCTCTGATAATTCACAACTGTTGTTATCAGTTGGATCACATGATGTAATTAAGTGCAAAAAAGCAATGTAAAAAGTATAGTATAATTTAATGTCTGAAGAACATGGTCTGTTTGAAAGCTTATACAGTTTTCTTTTTATACTGCTTTAATAAAGTCTTACTTATTGTTATGCAATCTTTACTCATTTTACTACCTTTAAATATTACACAATGGTATTCTATATTTGTCTACAGCTTCTTCCATAAATTAAGTACAGCACAGACAAAATAAACAAAGATGCAACCAAGTCTGTTATACCATTATGCAAAACACAGTAGACACTTTACATTTGAAGTGGTACCATGAAGACACAATGCAAAAAAAAAAAAAAAGAGTTAACTATATGTTGTTCTGATTAAACAAAACGGCACGTTATAGTGGTACATTAATTATCAAAAGGTATTAGATCATCTTTAAAAAAAGATCAATGCAGATTTTTATTGTACAGACCATAAGTAAATACTCATGTAGGCTGCATAAATGTTTGTCAAGAATGTCACACAAAATAAGGCAAAGATGTGCTTAAGCATTTTCATGGACATGCACACTCAATGCTTACATCAGCTTACTCTGCAGTACATTATAATGTTTCCTGGTGGTAAAACCCACCAATCAGAACACTACAGTAAGGCACTGTTAATGACACATTTGACAAATAGAAAATAAGGAAAATCAACTAAAAGAAACCTAGTACTGACTGTCAATGGACTTGTACCATCACCCTGAAAAAAGCAAATTATGAGGACAGGAGTCTGGCAAGTCTGTGCAGAGGATTAAGTTTGTGAGGTGTAAAATGAGCAAACTCCTATACAGTCCAGGATTTGAGACCCTCAGCCTCCATTTACCTACTGTATGTCTCTAAGTAAGTCACTTAATTAGACAGGCTAAAGGGTTGAAAAGGGAATGTCCAGCAGGCTTGCACCAAGTAAATAAATGAATTCAATGTAGAGTACAAAGTTTAAAATAAAAATGTTCACTCACTCAGGAAAGTGTTATAAGGCTTCCTAGTGGTGAATCTCACCAATTAGAACATTACAGTCATGTAATGCTAAAGCTACAACTGGCAACTAGAAAAATACACTAAAAGAGATGCGGTACTGATAGTCAGTTCACTTCTATTTTTTTTTTTCCTGAAAAGGAAAAAATGCCAAGACCTGTTCTGTATAATGTTTCTCATTTCTAAAAGTTTCAGAACAGTTTGATATAGCCTATCAAATCTTCTAAAGACCGAATCTGGAAAAGCTATAGGTCCCAAAACCTTCTGATTCCCAAACATGAGTATACTTTACTGTTACAGCACCTAACGCTTCCTGTAACACAAATATACCCCAAACTACAGTAACAAGATTTGCATATTAATTTCTCTGACAAAGCACAGGGAGCACCAATAAGGTCAAGTGGTTAACAGTTACTACAAGAGCCAGCCTCCTCCAAGCCTACCTTACCCCTCTAAGCTTTTGCATTTGGATTTTTGCCTATCATAAATTAACATTAAAAAAACTATAATTTCAGAACTCAAGAAGACAAAGCAGTCACACTTTTGAAGCCTTCCTTCAGACTAACTGTAGGTGGAAAGACCATCTCAGAAGCTACCTGTAATCATCATCCTATGGGAGCTAGAAACAAAGCTTAAATGAATTTTGCATAAAATGAATTTAGTGCCTGTGTAGTGCTTACAAATGCAATTTCTTTCTGGGCAAAGGAAAACTCAACAGTTATGTTCTGTGCCAGTCATTATTCTGATAGTTATACAACATGCTACTATAACTGAGGTAAAGAAAACTGTTTTTCAGCATTGTGCAAACAAGCCTCAATTTATCTTCTTTCCACAGTTTATATTTTCCTTTTGTTGTACTATGTTTAGCATACCTTTTGTCATTTTCAATACACTTCTATGTAAATCAGAATTATTTACAATTTACAAACAGGTGTCTCTTTAAATAATGTCATACTGTATGTGTTTTTTTCCCATGTCATGGCTGAGAAGAGTCTGTGGAACAGCCCATTTTCCCAGTCACCAAATTTAAACAAATAAACATAAGTAATAATCACTACAAAGTTATACTATATCAAAAATTTTGAAGTAGCTGTGGAGAAGGTAAATATTTTATTGCAGTGGGAGGAAAGAGAAGATTCATGGGAATCAGAAGTCTTGCTATTAATTCACAAAGGACTGTTAGAAACACATTTTTTTTTAAATAAGAAACATCTTTACTAAATTATCAGTTACGACAAAGGGAATCATACATTTATATAAATGAAAACAAACCACATTGACATATTTTTAGTTGGAAACATTGCACATCACGTGTAATCTATTCAGTCACTGTCAGTCAAACATTACATAGCTCATTCAAATCTTGCCTTCCTTTAAACTTCAATCCTCCTCCAAAACTTTATTCTGCGTGTACTTTTCCCACAATTCCCATTTTTTTCTATGTAAATTGCTTTTACCCTTTTGTAAAGTTCCCATTTCCAGTTGTTTTATCTCTATTTACTAGTTCTAGTACAGTTGGTTTAGACTTTGAGTTCCATTATTTTGCAATTGCATTTTAGGCATCCACCATAATTAGACTCAGCAAGTCATGACTGTGTCTAGGCAATTCCAATTCTGTATCACAGGCTCAAAAAATAATTTCCTTTGTTATACCAATTTGCTCACCCAGTATTCTGATAGAGTAGTCTGTAGGGAATTTTAAGTATGCTAACTCAATACACTCCCAAAAAATATGTTCCCATTTACCTCTTTCTTCCCCATCATACCTCCAACATTTGCTATCTACCCGAGGCAAAATTCTTTGGAGTCTACTTGGGGCATAAAAATACTTATGTAAAACACTTCAAAGCAAAGATCCTAAATCCTCTAGACTTTGTTGCATATTTGCCATACATATATATATTCATCATTTTTTTCTTTGTGAATTGCTTATCCAGTCTCTATTCCCAATCCACTCTAACCTCCTCTGATTAATTCTTATAGTTATCATGCAATATTTTATATGCTCTACTAATTATCCCTTTTTCTAACAGTGGCTTCTTTTCTATATGCTACTAAAAACTCTACCAGTGCTGATCTTTCACTTAGGATCCCCCTATTTCTTTCTTTTGCCTAAACTCTGATATCAATCCTTGTTATGGAAGGCAATCTGTAACCTACAGTCCACTACATTATTGGCCTCTTCCATTATTATTACATTTTGCTTCTCCTTCCAGATAAAATCCTTCAACTCTTTATTAACTGCTATCCACAATTTCTCCTCTGGTTAATAAAAATATGAGTGTATAAAACTAAAGGGACTAAGACATTTTGATCGCTTGCATCTTGCTATCTATATCCATAAAACAGAGCTACTATTTTCTCAGTCTGAATTATCTTTTGTTTATTCTCTTACCACATATCTTTATCCTTAGACAAGGGACGACACGAAGGCAAAGGATGTGACTGATTTATTTGTTAATCTATCTAATTATGACATGTGTTTATCTGATATTAGTCTGATTAATAAGGGCTTGAACTTTATACCAGCACAATGCAGTAACTTGACTGAAGTATTATGTGAGCTACGTATTTTCTGTAGAAATATAGCTTTGAAATTGTTTTTTAAAGATACCACAGTAACACAAAGTAATGAACCTTTGCATTCTGACTTTGTGAATTTAAGACACAAAAGTGATTTCTCACCCCCTTTACCTTTCAGCATAGATTGTTTTCTAAAAGCCTGTGAGAGAGATTTTTATAAACTATTCTCTGCTAACAAGAAAAGAATAGCTTATGTAAATTTAACACCTAATGAGATGACATCTCTAAGAAAATTTAAAAAGCTCTCTGATATTACTTTTAGACCTGCTGACAAGGGTGGTGGAACTATAGTTATGAACACTGTGGATTATATTACTTTGATGTCAAATATGCTGTCTGATCGAGAAACTTAATTCTATTATTTCTCAGAAAAAAGTTTGCTCTATAATAGCTAATGTACATGCAACTTTACATGACCTACTTATGTGTCGACAAATTACCCCAGATGAATATAAATATTTGTACATTGAATTTCCCACTATTCCCTCAATAAAGGGCTTACCAAAGATCCATAAACAAGTGAATCCTATACCCCTTAGACCTATAGTTTCAGGCTGTAACTGGGTTACTTCTACAATTTCTACTGCTCTTGAAAAGTTCCTTAGGCCTATAGTAGATGCAGTCCCATCCATACTAAAAGATACTTATGACTTGTTGAATAGCCTTAAAGATGTAACATTGAATGTTGGGACAGATGAATATATTTTGATAACTCTTGATGTAAAGAATCTCTTTACGTCCATCCCCAATGATTTGGGTCTGGAAGCCGTTAGAGAGCTACTAGTTAGAGACACTAACTTTTCCTCTGAAAAAATAATCCTGATTTGTCAACTACTAGACTTAGTGCTCAATAATAATCTTTTTATGTTTGATGATATTACGTATTTGCAAACATGGGGAGTAGCTATGGGCACCCCATGTGCAAATACGTATGCAAACTTAGTAGTTCTGAAATGGGAAAAGGAACACTTGTTTAACAGTCCAACTTTTGAAAGAATTAAGTTCTACAAACGATTTGTAGACGACGTCCTTTTAATATGGCAGGGCACCCTAGAGGAATTTACACAATTTTTACAACATTTAGAAACTACTATCACCTACTTAAAATTTACAGTGGAAGCCTCCATGAAAAAAGTAGATTTTTTGGACGTCTCTTTAACACTTGATGAACATGGAAAAATTACATCCTCCATTTTTAGAAAATCAACCAGGACTAACACATTACTTCAGTTCAGTAGTATGCACCCAAGGCATGTGTTCCCAGGAATAGTCAAGAGTCAGTTCATTAGACTGACCAGACTATGTCAAGATAATGTAATTTTGGAGAAAGAAGCTGATAAATTGGAACAGCTCTTCCTGAATAGAGGCTATAACACTGAGTTAGTTAATTCTATTAAAAACAGCACTATATACTCAATAAATAGTACTCTATTAATATAAACAGTAAGTAATATTCTATTGTATATACTTCTTATAGCTTTCTCTTACATTTTTTTTATTTCTCTGCCTTACACCCTTTTACTTTCTACTCTCTTTCTTTCTTTTATTAATATATAGAAATACTTTTGATCATATAGACACAGTAAATAATAAGATTCATGACAGAGTTGAGTTGTTACAAAATGTTGAGTTTTGTTACTTATTAATAATTTTGGGCTTGATTTCACTTACATAGAGTCTGTAATAACCTGTAGAATGCATTGTGAAGGTTTTGTCATGTTTAGATGCATTTACACTGCTAAATGAATGTTTGTCACTAGTTTTTAATAAGTTTCCCGCCAAAATGTTAAGAGAGACAATCTGGGATGTGGGCTGTCTCATGCATAGTGTCCATGAGCTACTTCAAAATCTTCAACTCTCAGAGAAGCTGAAAGCAGCTGGTCTCACCTTTGACCTAGATATCACACTGACATCACAGATACAGGAATAGCAGATTAATAATATGTGTTAAAAACCTATGTCCCAAACATATACATTACTATAACGCATTTAATTCATCTGATTGACAAGCATAAATAATTTATAACTCTATACTGGAAGAAATTGTCATGTGATGTATTTTAAAGCAGAAGTATAGCATGTTTGTAAAATCTGGTTACTAAAATGTGTTTGCTGTGCATTATTTTGTATAAAGCAGACATATTTATTGAAGGGACAGCAATGTAAGATGGTGCTCAGTAAAGATACAACTCAGTGAGATCAGATATATATATATATGTATGTGTGTGTGTGTGTGTGTGTGTGTGTGTGTGTGTGTGTGTGTGTGTGTGTGTGTATGTGTTTGTATGTGTGTGTGTGTGTGTGTGTGTGTGTGTGTGTGTGTGTGTGTGTGTGTGTGTATATATATATATATATATATATATATATATATATATATATATATATATGTATATGTGTATATGTGTGTGTGTGTGTAGATATATATGTATATATGTGTATATATATATGTGTGTGTGTGTGTGTGTGTGTATATGTGTGTATGTAGATATGTATATAAATGTTTCTGAGAATCTGCTTAACTATGAAGTATGATTTATAACAATTTCTATGAATACAATATTTTATTCTATTGGCAATAATGAGTTTGAGTAAATGCTCATATACAAGCAATTCAAGGTTTTTTTGGAAGTTGTTAACTGTATTTACATGACAGAAAATAGATGCATCCTAATATATGTAATGTCTGAATCATATTAGCCAAAGTTTTTGATTTAAATGAATGTTAGAACTTATTTTTCTCTCCTCTTGATTTCTAACATCAAGATTATTTGAATGCTATTTGAATACAAGTGTTTTATATTACATGGATGTATATAGTAGTATGAACAGTTTTTAAAAAAAAAAAAAAAAAAAAAAAAAAAGGTTTATTTTAGTTTATATGATGCTGTTTTACCAAATGTGTGGTCTTGTCTTGCTAGATAATTGAATTGAAACTGTTAACTTCAGTTAAATATAACTAGTATTAAATTGATAAGGTGGTACCTGACGACTGCCGCTTTGGGTAGGGGTTAACTTGAGTGGTAAATACTACTCTAAGTTGGAGTTTATAACTCCAGGCTGGATGCAAGGTTTAATCCTTACATTATTTTCACTTGTTCATTGTTATTTGTATATAGTTTTGACATCCACAATATATTTTGTACATTCATTATCACTACAAACAAAATTGAATTCTATACTAAATCCCATAAGAGATTCAATAAATACAGCTATATTTAAAGGTACACCTAAAGGAGGAGATGTAACATTACTTATCTTGTTATTTGTTATTTTGATCATAAGATTCTTAAGTTTTAAAATGCCAAATGACATCTTTAAAAGGAATTTCTTTAAACATTAATGGATTGAATAATCCATGTAAAAGGGCAAGCCTAATAAGATACATTAATTTACATAAGGCCAACTTAGTCTTCCTACAAGAAAACCAATCTCTTGAAAAAGATATTGATAAACTAGCCACAAACAAATATACAGTATTGGTTAGTTCAGAGCACACTTAGAAAAAAGAGGAGTGGCTATTTTATGGAATAAAGTATGCCCATTCCTAAAACCATTAAGTCTTATCAGGATGACAAAGGAATGTTTTGTATGGTTACAATACAAATTAATGGGAAGACTTACACTTTAATTAATGTATATTGGATACCTGGAATTGGTATTAATACAGTGAAACATCATCTTGATAAGATCATATCATTCTCTATAGGAGATATTATTTTAGCTGGTGACTTTAATTGTATACTACATGAAAGTGATACTACCACTATAGGAAAGAGAAGAATTACATCTAATGCAAAACATTTAAAGGATTTGCTAATTCTTATCATTTGAATGATATTAATAATCAGATAGATTCAAAATCATTACCATACACCTTTTTTCTAACAGATACAAAACTTATTCAAAAATAGATAGGGTCTTTATTTCTAACCAGATGGTAATAGATTTAATTAATTCCAAAATCATTTCATGTCCTATATCTGATCATAATTCAATTGTTTTGAATTCATGATAAAAATACTCATAATGTTCAGATCAAAGGATACCAGCATACTTAACTCAACTAAAGACTATAAAGAATATATACTTTCAGAAGTAAAACATTTTTAGACATAAATAACACTCCTGAAGTCTCCATTGTTTATGTTTGGGATGCCTTAAAATCATATCTATATGGACAAAGTATCAGATGGTATAATAATAAAAGGAAATCTTGGGATAAGGAATTGTTAGATATTCAAAGTAAATTAGACTCTTATAAACATAATAATAAAGAAAATATTATGGACAAGAAAGTTATTGAAGAAATAAACAAACTAAATGAGAAATACAAAGAAATTTTAACTCATAAAGTTAAAATAACTTTAGAGAATACAAGTTTTGTCTTATTCAATAAGCCCCAAATACTTACATAGACTTAAAATAAAACAAAAAGGTTGAATAAACAAAACCATATCAAAAATCTTTTCTCTAAGGAAAAGAAGAATGTTTCTAGTATACCAGAAATACTAGATGAATTTAGAAATCACTTTCACAAAATTAACCATAATAATATTAACATGGAACCTAAAGATAAAATAAAGGAGTTTATAACCACAAATATGAATAAAAAGCTTAATAAACAACAGATTAAACTATTGGACAAGAGTATTTCATATACATAAGTTATTACACAAATAAATAAGCTTAAATCAAACAAAGCACCGGTAATGATGGTATTATACCAGAGATATATAAAATCCTTTCTAAAAATACATATTCATTAATACATAAGGTTTTTATTTTGGCCCAAACTGAGTTAATAACCCCCCCATCTTGGCAATATACATCTATTTCGCCAATTTTAAAACCTAATAAAGATCCAACTAGATGTTCTTCATATCGGCCCATCTCATTACTTAATGTTGATTATAAAATGTTTATGAATATCTTTGCTGATAGATTGAAGACAATCATTCCTGCATTATAGATATAGATCAGACAGGCTTCATTGCAAATAGAAATACTTTTGATAATATAAGAAGAACTTTAACATTAATAGATTTTGCAAATAGGAAAAAGAAAGATTTAACACTTATTAGTCTTGATATAAGTTCAGCATTTGATTCAGTAAGTTGGGACTATCTGTTTACCTTAATGAAGTGCACAAACTTCTCGGATGCATTTGTAAATCTAATTGAACATTTATACAAAGGAACGTTGGCTTTATATTAAGGTAGGAACATATGTTTCACAAAAATACCCATTCTAAAGGTACAAAACAAGGATGTCCACTTTCTCCACTATTATTCACTTTAGTAATGGAGCCTTGGGCTAATTTGATCAGAAACAGTACTGACATAGAGGGTTTTGAAATAGATGAAAATACAACATCCAAAATTCAACTTTTGCAGATGATGTTCTAATTACATCAGCAGGATCTAATTCTTCTATACAGTCTCTATTTGATAACATGATGAATTTTAAAAGTATTTCTGGTTTAATATTCAATGAAGAAAAACTAAAATACTACCTATATATACGAAAAATATTCTCATTAGTGATTTTACTAAATATGTACCCAATTCAGGTCAGATAACTTATTTAGGTATAATACTATCTAAAGATATTAAATCTATTATATATAATAATTATAATACCTGTTTTCTTAATATACAAAATCTTTTAATAACTGGAATAATATGTTTTTACTATGGAGGAGAGACTTACAATTATTAAAATGATAATATTCCCCAAGATTTTATACTTAATACAATCAATAATACTTCCACCTACAAAATAATTATCAAGAAACTGAACACACTAATGTTAAATTTCTTATGGGCACCTAATAGACCTAGGATTGCATTAAAGAAACATACTAATAGCTGGTCTCAAGGGGGTATTTCTTTTCCAGACTTTAATTTATATACTATCTCTTCTATTGTAAAAGTTATTACTTTATTAATAGATCAGTCATATGTCACAAAATGGAAAGATTATTGGGAGCTAATTAGTATACACTTCATGAAAATCTCCTTAACACATAAAAATATGATTGTAAATAACTCCATGTTATGGTTACTAAAGGAATTTTGTACTTCACCTATTACACCTAAACATATGGTTTGTTACCCATTAAATATTATTATTAGTTATCGAATCCTTTATATTCATGCACCCTAAGTATAGGGAATGGAATTTTATTGTATTTCCTATAATGTATACTCAGGGTATGCTTTTGTCATCTACTTCTGAAGGAACTCATTTAGCTATAGATAATGATCTAAAGTACTGGTATCAGTTGATATCTGATAATAAAGTTAAAAATCTAGATTTCTTAAAACAAGAATTTGATCTAAGAGAAACTTGCTGGTTAGAGGTTCAGACCTTTAGACAACATCTCATTAATAAAATAGATGTAATGTCTATAACTGTTAAAGAATCTATTCCAACACTGATTGATTACTTGATATTAAATTTACAACATAAAGTTTCTGATAAAGGTAAACTTTCATACATACATAAAGTTATCAGACAAGAAACTTTTACAGTGTAGATTCATACTGAATTATTTCACTTCTACTAATGGGGACCCACCAAATCAACAAGATAAACAATATATATTGAATCTGCTTATAGAACTACGCCTTCCATTGTCTGGAGACTTTATACATGGAAATTTTTACATAGATCTTTTTATACACCTTTGATGATGAATAAAATAAATAATAAAAATAATCTATGTAAGAAATGTAATGTAGAAATTAATGCTGACTGGGCTCATATGTTTTATGACTGTATAAAATTGAAAGAATACTGGAAGTCAATTAATGAATTTTTGCAGGCTCTTTTTACAGTTAATTTCATTATTTCTAAATCTCTTAAATTATTCAACACACCTGTACCTCAAAGTGTTAAAAAGGTTAAGCTTCCCTTGTTATGGTCTATTCTAGCAGTGGCTAGGAAAATAATAACTAGAAATTGGATTTCAGATACACCTCCTTCGTTCAATGAATTTAAAAATGTTATGAATATAGTGTGCCATATGGAAATAAACACAATTAGGACTAGAACAAATAGAAAAACATCTTATTTTATTGTATGGGATAACTTACAAAATTTGTTAAAAAATTTTTAATTTCAATAGCATGGTATTTTAGTTTAATTAATTGATCTGATTGTAGTGGATGTCTTTGTAAATACTTTAGTTGTTTTGTTGAATATTATAATAATACCTATTTTTAATTACTTGTATAAAATTGTTATGATATTTCTCTTATATGTTAAAACAATAAACCTGTTTTGAAAAAGAAGTTTGTACAGGAATCTGATTTTACTAGACAAGGAAGAAAATGTATTCTAGGTGAGTTTTAATCTATCAAAGTTTACATATCTTATTGTTCTGGTTAGTTATGATACTTTAATTCATTTTCAAAGCTTAACAAATTAGAAATAGATAGTAACTATAGCTACTATAGGGGGTCCTCGCAGTTTGATTAAACTTACCCTAGTTATGCATTGTGTGCTGTTCCTACAGTCTATGGATGGTCATACACTCGCCAATAGGGTGGGAGGGTGGCCTAATGGTTAAGGTGTTTGCCTTACAAATGCAAGGTACAGGGTTTGAATCTCACAGGGGATAATTGGCTAGGCTTAAAATAGCTCGCAAGGGCAGTTAGCTTAGTACTAATCTATGAATCTATGAATCTATAAGGACACTACAAAGAACAATCAAGCAATGTGATTCAACTTAATCCGGACCCATTTTGCCTGTCTGGTCTTGCTATATTCCTCTCTCTCCAGTGGCCATTGCCTGTGAAATGATTAACTATAACAAATGCATGTTGACAATCCCTAATCCGAAATTCTGAAATCCAAAAAGTTCTGAAATCCCAAGTTTTTTCACTCACTTGTCAGCCCCGCGCACTGCTCGACGCTTGTACTAACAGCAGTGTTTAAGTGCACCTGCTGCTCATTGACCTGTCTTTAATTTCACCGTGAAAATGTCTAAAAGAGATGCAGATACTCCAATAGGTAATACTGAGAAAAAGAAAACAGAAAGGGAAACATCAGTCAGTTTCACTAATGCAGAAGGAGGAGGAGTTATTGCAGAAGCTTGATCATGGTGTGTCCATTTACCATTTACTCAGTTGCTACTGCTTGGAAGGATGTTGAGAAATCGACATTAAATAATGTTTGGCACAAACTTTGACCTAAAGCAATGTTTGATGAAAATGAACCAACAGATGAAGACTTTGAAGGATTTTGTGTCACTGATGAGAAGGAGATAATATCTAACCTTGGAACATACACTAGTTGTTTATCAGCCACAAGTGTAAACAACTTACAGGAAGCAAAAAAAGAAATGTTAAACATTGACTATGATGCACCTGTTGCACATTTCTTGAGTGATGGTGAAATTGCTGCAATGGTATTAAATGCAGATAAGCATGAGGATAGTAGTGATAATGAGGACATTGTGGACACTACTGCAAAAATCCCCAAAGATGATATGCTGAAAAAGTGTGATTAGTTAATTACAGGCCTTGAACAACGTGAATTTATCAATGAGCAACAGATTATGACAATTTACTCAGTTAAAGAGAGACTGCTTCAACAGAAAGTTATGTTAATGAGACAGATGACACTTCAAGAAGTCTTTAAGAAGGCTGTCTGCTGCAGCACTAATTCACAACCTAAGAATCCTGTTCCTGGCCCATCATCAAACGTCCAACTACAACTTGATGATAACTGTCACAATCCATGATTCAACCCTGCACCTTCTGCAGCACCTTCAAATTACACCCTGTGTGTGTGTGTGTGTGTGTGTGTGTGTGTGTGTGTGTGTGTGTGTAGGGGGATCAGTGAGCAGTTCCAAGATTCTTGATTCTTACTCTAAATAAATGTTTACCTGAATTTTAAATAATTAATCATTTCAATTCTTCATAGCACAGCATACAAGGTTTATGTAATGCAATGCAGTTTCACTGCTGTCTTGTCATCTACTACTAACAGTAAACATTAATTGTAAATTTTGACTATTTATTAAGATGTAATTCATTGTCTGAGGGCCGTAATATCCAAAAAAATTCAGAAATTCAAAACTCAGCTGGTCCCAAGAGTTTCGGATTAGGGATTGTCTACCTGTATCACAAAAATATCTGGGTAAAAATGATAAGCAAACAAGTTTGATACCTACCTCTACCCATGCATGGTGGTCCTTCAGGAAAAAAGGAAATTTTGGGGATCACAAAAGCCAATGTTGATCAGATCAGCCTTTCTCACTACTCTACTCTACTCCCTTCAAAGTATTTTCTAAAATCCTGAAATCACTTTACTTTCCTAGATCAAGAAAATGACTTGAGCTGGTGATAAACTTACTCCAGGCCTTGGTCCTGTAATCCAGTAACTATGTAGTCTCAAAAACAGTTCTGTTAATATTAATATTATGAGTAACAAATGGGATATGCTAAATCTTGTTTCTGTCAGATGACCAAGGTGTCTCGACCAAAAGAGAATCTAGGCTTGAGGACTGCCGTTCTCATATATATATATATATATATATATATATATATATATATATATATTTATGACTGAACAAGTTTAAGATTGGGGAAGGAGTGTTCCAGACAGTAAATAAACTAAAATGCAATTTCCAACACAGTTTAATAAAAAAGAAACACCAAGAATAATGAATCAAAATGGTTAGAGTTCAACTATCTTAGGGTAGGTACACAAAACTAATGGTGCAGTATAAATTCTTCCAACCTCCACTGCTGACTTCCTGAAAGACCTACTTAACTTAGTGCTGGACTTTTCTAGAGACAGTAATTCTACTGCAAAACTTAAAATTAAATTGAAAGGGACCTGTGAAAAATCAACTACA
Source organism: Protopterus annectens (assembly GCF_019279795.1). Lineage (NCBI taxonomy): Eukaryota > Metazoa > Chordata > Ceratodontiformes > Protopteridae > Protopterus > Protopterus annectens. The sequence continues at coordinate 694,990,947 of NC_056729.1, read as the reverse complement.
TAGATTAAGGCCTCTACATAAGCTTATCAATTTTTCTCCAAGACACTGACACACTCTTCTAGATGGTGCCATCATAAACAGTGATTGCAGATTTTGCATCATGGTCATTATTTTTGATGTTTTAACTGAACAATGCCCCTGTGATGTCTCTTTGGTCCTTCAGAAAGCAAACGACAAATGCAGTCTATCTCTCAGGAAGCTCCTTTCTCAATTCAAAGGAAAACTCACAATCACTAGATTGATAATACTGATTGCAGCCCACATTAACCAAGAAAGTGATTCAACTTCTATATTTAACTCTGATGGTGGATGCTGAAAACACTCTCTATCTTGCTAAGGAAGATCGCAAATACCTTTAGCTTTATATGAATAACAAGGGAATTTCACTGCAGAAAATTACCACTGGCTGAAATTAAAACAAAAAATTAAATTCACACCTTTAGAGGCATTTGAGCAACAACTCCAAGGGAATTTTAAAGAAAACCATTCATTAACAATATAAGAAATAAATTAAGGCACACCATTATCTGCAAGCATTGCACTGTTTGCTATTTTTATATGAAAGAATACAACTACATACTTCCTTGTTTTTTTTTTTTTTTAGGGAATGTGATGGGGGTACGCAAGACTTTAAAATAATAATAAAGTAAGAGGTCCAGAGATCTGTGTAAAATGTTGTTTCTTATTTTCTTCATTCACCAAAAAACTATGAATGAATGATGTAAGCTTTACTATCATGCATGTCTTGTGAATGGAAACATTATCTTGCTACACAAAATGACTGCCTGTTCAATACGGCTGGGGATGACTGAGGCAAATGTTCCAGCAAAGGTTTTTTTTCTTTTAATAAAAGAACATTAAACAGTAAAAATGTATACAGAGACACAGACACACAGACACACAGACACACACACACACGCACACACACACACACACACACACACACACACACACACACACACACACACACACACACACACACACAAATGTACAAACCATTATGACAACTCCGGAATTCAAAAACAAGCTAAAAATTAACACAAGGCAGGTGCTTCATTCTGGAGTGATGGTGCTGAATCAACTTAAAAAGAATGCTCAATGAGGAAATTGCAACTGTTGTCTTAAAATACATAAGTATGTAACTTTAAATTTCAAGTGCTATGTAATTACAATTGTGAATGAAAAAATACTGCTCCACATCAGGAAATGGCAATGTCACATTAATGATTGCAAAGGCTATGGATTAAATGGTGTAATAAAATGTGTAATTAGCTCTGACAATTCACAACTGTTATTATCAGTTGGATCACATGATGTAATTAAGTGCAAAAAAGCAATGTAAAAAGTATAGTATAATTTAATGTCTGAAGAACATGGTCTGTTTGAAAGCTTATACAGTTTTCTTTTTATACTGCTTTAATAAAGTCTTACTTATTGTTATGCAATCTTTACTCATTTTACTACCTTTAAATATTACACAATGGTATTCTATATTTGTCTACAGCTTCTTCCATAAATTAAGTACAGCACAGACAAAATAAACAAAGATGCAACCAAGTCTGTTATACCATTATGCAAAACACAGTAGACACTTTACATTTGAAGTGGTACCATGAAGACACAATGCAAAAAAAAAAAAAAAAAAGAGTTAACTATATGTTGTTCTGATTAAACAAAACGGCACGTTATACTGGTACATTAATTATCATAAGGTATTAGATCATCTTTAAAAAAAGATCAATGCAGATTTTTATTGTACAGATCATAAGTAAATACTCATGTAGGCTGCATAAATGTTTGTCAAGAATGTCACACAAAATAAGGCAAAGATGTGCTTAAGCATTTTCATGGACATGCACACTCAATGCTTACATCAGCTCACTCTGCAGTACATTATAATGTTTCCTGGTGGTAAAACCCACCAATCAGAACACTACAGTAAGGCACTGTTAATGACACTTTTGACAAATAGAAAATAAGGAAAATCAACTAAAAGAAACCTAGTACTGACTGTCAATGGACTTGTACCATCACCCTGAAAAAAGCAAATTATGAGGACAGGAGTCTGGCAAGTCTGTGCAGAGGATTAAGTTTGTGAGGTGTAAAATGAGCAAACTACTATACAGTCCAGGATTTGAGACCCTCAGCCTCCATTTACCTACTGTATGTCTCTAAGCAAGTCACTTAATTAGACAGGCTAAAGGGTTGAAAAGGGAATGTCCAGCAGGCTTGCACCAAGTAAATAAATGAATTCAATGTAGAGTACAAAGTTAAAAAAAAATGTTCACTCACTCAGGAAAGTGTTATAAGGCTTCCTAGTGGTGAATCTCACCAATTAGAACATTACAGTCATGTAATGCTAAAGCTACAACTGGCAACTAGAAAAATACACTAAAAGAGACGCAGTACTGACAGTCAGTTCACTTTTATTTTTTTTTTTCCTGAAAAGGAAAAAATGCCAAGACCTGTTCTGTATAATGTTTTTCATTTCTAAAAGTTTCAGAACAGTTTGATATAGCCTATCAAATCTTCTAAAGACCGAATCTGGAAAAGCTATAGGTCCCAAAACCTTCTGATTCCCAAACATGAGTATACTTTACTGTTACAGCACCTAACACTTCCTGTAACACAAATATACCCCAAACTACAGTAACAAGATTTGCAGATTAATTTCTCTGACAAAGCACAGGGAGCACCAATAAGGTCAAGTGGTTAACACTTATTACAAGAGCCAGCCTCCTCCAAGCCTACCTTACCCCTCTAAGCTTTTGCATTTGGATTTTTGCCTACCATAAATTAACATTAAAAAAACTATAATTTCAGAACTCAAGAAGACAAAGCAGTCACACTTTTGAAGCCTTCCTTCAGACTAACTGTAGGTGAAAAGACCATCTCAGAAGCTACCTGTAATCATCATCCTATGGGAGCTAGAAACAAAGCTTAAATGAATTTTGCATAAAATGAATTTAGTGCCTGTGTAGTGCTTACAAATGCAATTTCTTTCTGGGCAAAGGAAAACTCAACAGTTATGTTCTGTGCCAGTCATTATTCTGATAGTTATACAACATGCTACTATAACTGAGGTAAAGAAAACTGTTTTTCAGCATTGTGCAAACAAGCCTCAATTTATCTTCTTTCCACAGTTTATATTTTCCTTTTGTTGTACTATGTTTAGCATACCTTTTGTCATTTTCAATACACTTCTATGTAAATCAGAATTATTTACAATTTACAAACAGGTGTCTCTTTGAATAATGTCATACTGTATGTGTTTTTTTCCCATGTCATGGCTGAGAAGAGTCTGTGGAACAGCCCATTTTCCCAGTCACCCAATTTAAACAAATAAACATACGTAATAATCACTACAAAGTTATACTATATCAAAAATTTTGAAGTAGCTGTGGAGAAGGTAAATATTTTATTGCAGTGGGAGGAAAGAGAAGATTCATGGGAATCAGAAGTCTTGCTATTATTCACAAAGGACTGTTAGAAACGCATTTTTTTTTTAAATAAGAAACATCTTTACTAAATTATCAGTTACGACAAAGGGAATCATACATTTATATAAATGAAAACAAACCACATTGACATATTTTTAGTTGGAAACATTGCACATCACGTGTAATCTATTCAGTCACTGTCAGTCAAACATTACATAGCTCATTCAAATCTTGCCTTCCTTTAAACTTCAATCCTCCTCCAAAACTTTATTCTGCGTGTACTTTTCCCACAATTCCCATTTTTTTCTATGTAAATTGCTTTTACCCTTTTGTAAAGTTCCCATTTCCAGTTGTTTTATCTCTGTTACTATATTTACTAGTTCTAGTACAGTTGGTTTAGACTTTGAGTTCCATTATTTTTCAATTGCATTTTAGGCATCCACCATAATTAGACTCAGCAAGTCATGACTGTGTCTAGGCAATTCCAATTCTGTATCACAGGCTCAAAAAATAATTTCCTTTGTTATACCAATTTGCTCACCCAGTATTCTGATAGAGTAGTCTGTAGGGAATTTTAAGTATGCTAACTCAATACACTCCCAAAAAATATGTTCCCATTTACCTCTTTCTTCCCCATCATACCTCCAACATTTGCTATCTACCCGAGGCAAAATTCTTTGGAGTCTACTTGGGGCATAAAAATACTTATGTAAAACACTTCAAAGCAAAGATCCTAAATCCTCTAGACTTTGTTGCATATTTGCCATACATATATATATTCATCATTTTTTCTTTGTGAATTGCTTATCCAGTCTCTATTCCCAATCCACTCTAACCTCCTCTGATTAATTCTTATAGTTATCATGCAATATTTTATATGCTCTACTAATTATCCCTTTTTCTAACAGTGGCTTCTTTTCTATATGCTACTAAAAACTCTACCAGTGCTGATCTTTCACTTAGGATCCCCCTATTTCTTTCTTTTGCCTAAACTCTGATATCAATCCTTGTTATGGAAGGCAATCTGTAACCTACAGTCCACTACATTATTGGCCTCTTCCATTATTATTACATTTTGCTTCTCCTTCCAGATAAAATCCTTCAACTCTTTATTAACTGCTATCCACAATTTCTCCTCTGGTTAATAAAAATATGAGTGTATAAAACTAAAGGGACTAAGACATTTTGATCGCTTGCATCTTGCTATCTATATATCCATAAAACAGAGCTACTATTTTCTCAGTCTGAATTATCTTTTGTTTATTCTCTTACCACATATCCTTAGCTGCAATAACAGAATCCTTTTTAATCCATACTCCTCAAGTACTACATTTTATCATGTCCCCATAAACAGGAGTACTGATGAACCAATTCATGTGTGGGAACATAGTTTACAGCTATTGCCTTTGTTTTATCTTCATTAATTTTGTATCCCAAAAAGACTGGAAAGTGTCTCAAAATATTCCATAACAGTGAAATATGCCCTTTTCTGATTTTATTAGATATAAAACATCATCTGCAAATAAAGCCAGCTTTTGTTGAATAGCATACCAATTATATCCTTGACTTTCAGAGTCTCTTATTTTTCTTTGCCAATGGTTCTAAATATAATGCAAATAACAAAGAGGAAAGAGGACACCCTTGCCTGATTCCTCTGCTCAAAGAGAACTTATCAGAGAGGAACCCATCCACTTTAATTTTCACCACCGATCCCCGATACATCCCCCCTCATCAACCTTATAATTTTATCAGGGAATGCAAATGCTTCCATTGCCCTGCTCATAAATTCCCAGCTTACTCTGTTGAATGCTTTCTCTGCAGCAAGACCCACCAACATCATTGGTATTTTCATACATTCTGCTTCCTTCTGGATCATCATTGTTCTATTAATGTTGCCAAATGTTTGCCTCCTCTCCACAAAACCACACTGATCCATATCTATCAATTTTGTCATCACCTTTGTCATTATTTTAGCCAATACAGACATAAAAAAATTATAATCATGGTTTAGAATTGAAATGGGCCTATATGAAACTGGATCTGATAGGTTTTTACCATCTTAAAGTATTATCATCACCACCATTTTCTTCTAGGATGTTGGTGTTTCTCTTCCTTTTAAAATACTGTTAAACAAAACCTTCCAGATCTTTATCAGTTTTTCCCCTCCTAGATTCTAAACTTTCACAGGAATGGCATCTATCCCCACGGACTTTCCTGTAGATTGGTTATAAATCACCATTTTTATCTAATCTCCTCCTATTCTGTTATTAATTGAACCTCATCTACCCTTAACCTTGGCATATTTAATTTTTCTATAAACATTTTCATTTGCACCTTTTCTTGATTTCCATATTTCTCTGCCTTATATGGATTTTCATAAAATTTCCAAAATATTTCTAGTATTTCCTCTATAGGATCTCTGGTTATCTTCCTTGTTACAGGCTCCCTAAGCTTGGTGACAACCCCTTCTACTTTCTGTTGCCTGAGTCATTGTGCTATAAGTTGTTGTGCTCTGAAGTTACTATCAGAAACCAGTTACACAGCAGTCTTTCTAAACTCATGCATATTATCGAAGTAATCCCTTATTTTCTGTATAGAACTCTACAATTGTTCCTCTTCTTATTCTGTAATACTTTATCCTTTGTCAGTCTCCTAAAAAATTCTTGTTACTTCTTAACCATATTTCTCTCTTTCATTTCACCCTATACTTCCACTTTAATTTTGTCCGACTTCCTGGTTATATTTTTCAGAAGAAATTTCTATCTTCCATAATAACTCCCAAATATTTTCCACTAGCTGTTCCTTAAAGTGCCAGTCTATCATTTTTTTATTTTAGTTATCATCAGTATGTGATCTGAAACAGTTATTAAATGTGTATCAAAACTTTCAATTAAATGCACATGTTCCTGTGTATTTTCATGTAGTTTTATCCACATCCATGGCAAATATTTTCATAACTTTTTAAAATTTAAAGCTAATGTACATGCAACTTTACATGACCTACTTATGTGTCGACAAATTACCCCAGATGAATATAAATATTTGTACATTGAATTTCCCACTATTCCTCAATAAAGGGCTTACCAAAGATCCATAAACAAGTGAATCCTATACCCTTAGACCTATAGTTTCAGGCTGTAACTGGGTTACTTCTACAATTTCTACTGCTCTTGAAAAGTTCCTTAGGCCTATAGTAGATGCAGTCCCATCCATACTAAAAGATACTTATGACTTGTTGAATAGCCTTAAAGATGTAACATTGAATGTTGGGACAGATGAATATATTTTGATAACTCTTGATGTAAAGAATCTCTTTACGTCCATCCCCAATGATTTGGGTCTGGAAGCCGTTAGAGAGCTACTAGTTAGAGACACTAACTTTTCCTCTGAAAAAATAATCCTGATTTGTCAACTACTAGACTTAGTGCTCAATAATAATCTTTTTATGTTTGATGATATTACGTATTTGCAAACATGGGGAGTAGCTATGGGCACCCCATGTGCAAATACGTATGCAAACTTAGTAGTTCTGAAATGGGAAAAGGAACACTTGTTTAACAGTCCAACTTTTGAAAGAATTAAGTTCTACAAACGATTTGTAGACGACGTCCTTTTAATATGGCAGGGCACCCTAGAGGAATTTACACAATTTTTACAACATTTAGAAACTACTATCACCTACTTAAAATTTACAGTGGAAGCCTCCATGAAAAAAGTAGATTTTTTGGACGTCTCTTTAACACTTGATGAACATGGAAAAATTACATCCTCCATTTTTAGAAAATCAACCAGGACTAACACATTACTTCAGTTCAGTAGTATGCACCCAAGGCATGTGTTCCCAGGAATAGTCAAGAGTCAGTTCATTAGACTGACCAGACTATGTCAAGATAATGTAATTTTGGAGAAAGAAGCTGATAAATTGGAACAGCTCTTCCTGAATAGAGGCTATAACACTGAGTTAGTTAATTCTATTAAAAACAGCACTATATACTCAATAGAGCCCACATCAGGAATGTCTAAGAAATTCATTCCTTTTAGATCAAAAACAGCCAATGATGTTATGAAAATGCCTTACATTTTAAAATATACTAGTGATGTGAAATGTTTAGAAAATGTCATACGGAAAAATTGGAATATACTGCTGACTGATACTCTAGTAATTAATTTGGTGGGTAGCTATCCTGTTTTTCTGTACAAAAATTGTTCCAACTTAAAACAAATTTTATGCAAAGATTATGCATCAAATACTAAGCATTCTACTCCAAATACGGGAACCATTCCTTGTGGTAATTGTAACCGATGCAACTTTATCTGTTCTGATTTGACATTCACTCATCCTACATTAGATTTTATTCACTATTTTAAAGTTTCAGCTACATGCCAGACAAAAAATTTGGTATATTTAGCAACCTGCACAAAATGCACTGTATTCTATATAGGATTGACTAAAAGAAGACTAGCTGATCGTGTTTATGACCATTTGTATGAGATAAAGAGAGAAAATGATACTAATGCTTTGGCTCAACATATAGTAAAACACAAAGAACACACTTTCTTGTTCAGGGTACTTGAAATAGTAACCTTGAGTCCTAGGGGTGGTGAGAACATTAATAATCTAGCCCTAGCTGAGTTAAAATGGATTTTAATGTTCAATGCACACAGTTACCCTGGTTTGAACACCTCAGTTTCCATTAAGCCTATTTTAAAGAACAGAAAGCGTTAATGCTAATATCAAGTTTTGTTGTATATATAGTATAAATATTTTATTAAGTTTGGTTTTGTCACAACATATATAACCTGGTGGTCTAATTATAGTATCAGCATATTAGACTTTATATTTAACATTTATATATTATATTTTATGGGTAATTAGGATCAATAGTCATATTTATACTTATATTTATATATATATAGTTAGAATTAAATTGTTGAATTTTCTAGGTCTTATGAAATATTTGGGCTAAAGTTATAGTAATGTTAGTGTCAAAGTTAAAATTTATTCTGACATTCAAAATCATTAACTTACATTCCTATATATACACATCTTGTAAATTAATATCATAATAATATATTTCTTCACTAAAATTTGGATCAATTGATAGTTTATTCGTTATTTATTAAATATTAGTTAATTAACATTATTAATAAAATAGGCTTTCTTAAAGTAATTTTCATAAAGTAACCTTTGTAGTTTTTATAAATACACAATCTAGTCGTTACTGTAATAGAGTATTAAATGGACTTAATCATACATACATATAAACTATACTTTTTCATGTACATTCACTTTATTAGTTAAAATAAAAAAATTTTTTAGAAATAGTGCTGTTACACACTTATTTGTACTATTTGCATCTTTTAAGGCAATTGGCTTTACGAAAAACGTACCCTATAAATAAGGCTATTGTTATATTATTTGTAAATACCAATGTAAATATACTAATATATACTTTTGTTTTGTTTGGTCATGGCTTAATTCCCATGTTCTAATAATATCCGTACTCTATAGTACTTCAGTACTACATATACGGCTTTCTTAATTTTATAAAGAGTTGTTAGTTCAGTTGTCTCGCTATTTACGTAACTTTTCATTTAATGAAGTCATCGCTGATATCTGGATGCCCTTACACTTTAAGGCGTCTCTACACTTAGTTAGATTAGGGTTCGTAAGACTTATTTGAGAGGAGATATGACACTATGTTATTTTGTCATCATGAGTATGAATGTAACGTACCACATGGTTTTAACCGAAAAATCTCCTACTATCACTGAACTACATGTGTTTTTATGTTGATACTTTTATTTGTACAATTTTAAAAGTTTCTATTATATATTTTTTGGGCTTTTAAAAATATAAATACTGCCTATAATAATGGCGTATCTATGGTACGATCAAAGATAAGAAAAGAAAAAGAAAAGCAAGATTTTTCTCTTTGAAATATTGTTTCACGGACACTGATAACTGTTCTATGTCTGATGAAAATTGAATTCGGTTACGATAGTAACCGGAACCTTTCTTAGAGAAATGGTTGCTAATGTTCAGATTAGTTAGGACTTGAATGCATAACTGCAGAATATCGTATGAAATATCAAAAGTACATTTTTCGCTATATAAGCTATCTTGAATGTTGGCTGTATTGTGAGTTGCTTCCCAGCTTCTTATCTGTGTTTTTTATAATTACCTATAGTGAATGAAATATTAATATTTGTTTGCTGGCAGTGCCGTTTTAAATAATAATTGATGCACCTAATTACATAGGGTTTGGCTTTCAGCTATTGCACTATTTAAGCATTGTGTGTTGGGTTTTTATTTGTCTGAAGAAGCGTGGCTGTGACCACGCGAAAGCGCTTACCTTTACCCATTGTGTCTACATTAAAGAAGATTTTTATACTATCAGCTACTGACTGTTTCTTGGATTATCATCTGCAATTTAGCTTGTTAATTGACTACATCGTGGTGAGATCAGGTTTCTGTGTTTTACATATCCTTAGCTGCAATAACAGAATCCTTTTTAATCCATACTCCTCAAGCACTACATTTTATCATGTCCCCATAAACAGGAGTACTGATGAACCAATTCATGTGTGGGAACATAGTTTACAGCTATTGCCTTTGTTTTATCTTCATTAATTTTGTATCCCAAAAAGACTGGAAAGTGTCTCAAAATATTCCATAACAGTGAAATATGCCCTTTTCTGATTTTATTAGATATAAAACATGATCTGCAAATAAAGCCAGCTTTTGTTGAATAGCATACCAATTATATCCTTGACTTTCAGAGTCTCTTATTTTTCTTTGCCAATGGTTCTAAATATAATGCAAATAACAAAGAGGAAAGAGGACACCCTTGCCTGATTCCTCTGCTCAAAGAGAACTTATCAGAGAGGAACCCATCCACTTTAATTTTCACCACCGATCCCCGATACATCCCCCCTCATCAACCTTATAATTTTATCAGGGAATGCAAATGCTTCCATTGCCCTGCTCATAAATTCCCAGCTTACTCTGTTGAATGCTTTCTCTGCAGCAAGACCCACCAACATCATTGGTATTTTCATACATTCTGCTTCCTTCTGGATCATCATTGTTCTATTAATGTTGCCAAATGTTTGCCTCCTCTCCACAAAACCACACTGATCCATATCTATCAATTTTGTCATCACCTTTGTCATTATTTTAGCCAATACAGACATAAAAAAATTATAATCATGGTTTAGAATTGAAATGGGCCTATATGAAACTGGATCTGATAGGTTTTTACCATCTTAAAGTATTATCATCACCACCATTTTCTTCTAGGATGTTGGTGTTTCTCTTCCTTTTAAAATACTGTTAAACAAAACCTTCCAGATCTTTATCAGTTTTTCCCCTCCTAGATTCTAAACTTTCACAGGAATGGCATTTATCCCCACGGACTTTCCTGTAGATTGGTTATAAATCACCATTTTTATCTAATCTCCTCCTATTCTGTTATTAATTGAACCTCATCTACCTTTAACCTTGGCATATTTAATTTTTCTATAAACATTTTCATTTGCACCTTTTCTTGATTTCCATATTTCTCTGCCTTATATGGATTTTCATAGAATTTCCAAAATATTTCTAGTATTTCCTCTATAGGATCTCTGGTTATCTTCCTTGTTACAGGCTCCCTAAGCTTGGTGACAACCCCTTCTACTTTCTGTTGCCTGAGTCGTTGTGCTATAAGTTGTTGTGCTCTGAAGTTACTATCAGAAACCAGTTACACAGCAGTCTTTCTAAACTCATGCATATTATCGAAGTAATCCCTTATTTTCTGTATAGAACTCTACAATTGTTCCTCTTCTTATTCTGTAATACTTTATCCTTTGTCAGTCTCCTAAAAAATTCTTGTTACTTCTTAACCATATTTCTCTCTTTCATTTCCACCCTATATTTCCACTTTAATTTTGTCCGACTTCCTGGTTATATTTTTCAGAAGAAATTTCTATCTTCCATAATAACTCCCAAATATTTTCCACTAGCTGTTCCTTAAAGTGCCAGTCTATCATTTTTTTTATTTTAGTTATCATCAGTATGTGATCTGAAACAGTTATTAAATGTGTATCAAAACTTTCAATTAAATGCACATGTTCCTGTGAAACTCAGTTTTTGTACACTGGGGAATATGTAAAACCCAAACTCCTTCTACTGAATCCACATCTTCCATGGCAAATATTTTCAAAACTTTCTTCAAAAATCTACCTGCTTTTGTTATATTTTCTCTTCTGGGTGCTCCAATACATCCCCACTGCTGCAACCAAATTACAGTCCCCTCTTATAAGTAACATTCCCTGCTGAATGCTGTTTCTCCAAAAATTTTCTTAAGCTCCATTAGAACAATTTTAGGTGGAATATATAAATACATGCCAGTGTAATCTTCTTCCCTTGTCAGTAGCCCCTTAATACAAAAATCTACCATTATTATCTTTTTTCCTCTACTTCTATCACCATTGGAGCTCCTCGTGCAAGTACTACCCCTTTCTTTTGTCCCACATATACTGCTGAATAGCCATCCTAAAATCCTTTCTTTATCAAATTGACATGCTCAGTTCTTTCCAAAAGTGTCTCCTGTAGCATAGCTATTTACATTTTACATTTTAATGTAGTTCACTACCCTTTCTTTTTTGTATACATCTGTGAGACCATTTACATTTAAAGATAACATAGAAAATGTTGCCATTATGTTAATTCCACCTTTTACATGTTACAACTTCTTTTTAATATGTCTAGTTTCAGCTTTTGTGTTACAAGCATACACTAATGTTTGTCAGGTTGATCTTTTACATGGTTGTTTCTTTCCATATCCATTCGAACCTATGTCACATCTTACAAAACTTTTTGCTTTCATAAAGACCCTAAAAAAAAACATCCCCAGATCACCCCTAAAACCTATTAACTTAATACTAACAAATTAAACTGTGTACAACTTCAAATATTGAAGTTTAACCCTCCTAACAGGAACAACTGCCCTGGACTGGCAGCTACAGTCACAAACTTGGATTAACCTATAAGGAAGATTATCCATGCTAAGACGCACAGTATAGCCTGTGCTTCTAGTTCTACTAAGTGCGGTCTGTTTTTGTCTTATTCATTCCTCTCCCAGATTAGAAAAACACTTGAATGTTTTCAAAAAACATTATCTCCTAATCATTGAAAAAAGAAGCATTCTGTTTCTATTGCCCCTTATCAGACTGTCTCCATATAGACATAAGAACCAGAAAGACAGTAGCATCTACTACAAGCACTCACTTATTTGCTAGAGGAAAATGTATTATATTTAGTGTTCTTTTTTTATTTTATTTGCTTCCATTAAAACGTGTTACTAGATCAAGCCAAGGGCCTTAATCCAGTCATTCCTCTATGCAAGAGTAAGAAAAAGCATATAAATTTTTCTTGTATCATGCTGTTCAGACTTTTCTTCATGTTTTACATTACAGTGACTACATTTCTTAAGACTGAACAAGGAGTAAGAAAGAAGAAGAAGAAGAAAACAATCAGAGCACCTATTCACTTTAGTATCCCTGTTTTATTTATTTAATATTTGTTTACCATGAACATCCAAGTGGGAAAGAGCCCTTTCAGCAGAGGCTCAGGGAGAAATGCTCCAGATACATGTCTTGGAACGTGGGAGGAAAGTGGACCACCAGGAAAAAACCCATGTGAACACAGGGAGGACATGCAGACTTCACACAGAAGGTGCCCCTGCCACGAATCGAACCAGAGAACATCTTGCTGTGAGTCAACAACACTAACCGCTGTATCACTGCTCCACCTAAAATACTCAAAAATAACTGAGAAAGCTTTACCTTATGGCATGCAGGTTATATCATGCATTATAAAACTACTTTTAAGAACAAAATTTTGTTTTACTTACAATGAACGCCTTCCTTCCTCTCATCCTCTCCTAAGTGTTCTTCCAAACATTAATGACATGAACGGGGGCATATGCTTTGGTGTCCCCTACAAGTTTAACAAAGTCAAAGAAGTCCAATATTTCCAGATTTTCTTGTTCTGTTATGCTTCATAAATACAATTAATGCTTTGTAATCCCACATTAATTTAATTTCTGAGTTGCTGGTTTTCTTCCTGTTGATCTCCATCTCTCAAATCCAGTCTCTGCTTCATTTCTAACATACTCCTGATTCTTCTAGTCAACTCTTGTGCTTTTTTCACTCTCTCTCTCTCAAGCATTTTCCTTTGAAACACTGGAAAATGTTTCACTAGCACAGAATATCCTTCTGTTTGATATCTCACTTTCTGTTGGACAAACTTTTGTATTTCTTCCTTAAAATGTTCTGCATCAAAAAATGATTTTTGAACCTCCAGGAAAGAATATTTTGAAAATAGATGGGTACAACAGATTGAATCTCATACCTACTTCTCAACATTCCCTTATTACTGGAATAAATGTACTCCTCTTCGGCCTGATGTACAGTGAGTAATCATTTTCTATAAACACTCTACTATCTCCCACTTTTAACACTTTGTTCTTGTGCCACAGTTTTGTCCAGATTCAACTCTTTTTGCTGGTAGGATTGCATCTTTACTGTTAAAGGTCTAGGCTACTTTCTTATAGCCAGGTTTGGAGCATACGCACAATGTGCCCTTTCAATTAACAACTCCTGCTGTGGAATACCAGTCCAGGTGCTTACTTGTGCTTTCATAAAATTAATATAGTCTGTTCCTTCCAGCTTCTCTGGTACAGCAGAAAATCTCAGGTTTTATCTATATGCTCTGACCTCTAATTCTATTATTTTTTGAAACATCTCTTCTTGAAGAGTATCATACTCGGCCAGCCTTTTCTTCATTTCATTCTCTGATTTTTGGAATTGTATCTTCTCATTTGCATATCTGTTTAAAGCTTTTCCATTTTTTTCCAACCTTTTGTTATTTGAGTTGATATACTCCTGCAGTGTTTCATTTATTTTATCAGCTCTGTGTACATTTGACTTATTTTTTCCTCTAGGTTACTGGAAGTATGTCCTGCACCAAACGTGAAGCTTGCACTATTTTTTGCTCAATAGTTGTAGAATTCTTCCCAGTCATTGTTTTCTCCTAGCCTTTTGTGATTGATTTTCATTCAGGTCCCCAAATTTCTTTCTTTTTTTTCTGGCATCCAGGCAGTGCACTTACTAGCCAGTTACTGAAATTTACCCAAAAGCACAGGTTTACTGGCTTTATTTTCTGAGTTTCTGTTTTCACACTGGGAGAGCTGAAACTAAGTTGTTACTCAGTGTGCAGCTATCTACAAGGTCTGTTAGAAATGGATTTTTAGTATTGTGTGATGTTCCGGGGGCATTAAAGGAAAACACAAATAAATACAATAAATCTGTCAGACTCACAGAAAAGTAATAAAGGTAATGATGGAAATGTAGCATTTAGGAAAAAACCATAAATGACAAATATGAGCCTGGAGCTTTAGGGATGATGGAATGTATCTTTTAATTAACAGAAAGGATGTCAGAAAGCTGGAACAGGTTACCAGAAGAAATAATAAACTATTATATAATGCAGAGGTGTTTTTAAATTCCTGGATGTAAGCCACTGCTGCCATCCAGTCACTCCATCTCCATTTTTAATTTATTACAGGAACCATGGCTAATTGGCTATCACATGTGTAGGAAGCCCAAGACTTTTGCAAAATCTATGTTTTCTCTCTGTTTGGCTTGGACCTACTGTTGTGCTTGACCCACGTTTCTGCAGACCCATTGTCTAATGGAACCATGCATTCTGCCCTCTCTAGCCCTAACACCAGGCTAATTCTCATTTGCTACAAGCTAACGTTTGGCCTTTGCCAGGACATGATTCTGAGTGAAAAGTCTCCTGTGTCACCCCTTCAACTGTCTTCTGGCAACATAATCCATTTGGCTGCAGGACCTCTGGCTCCATCAGTCTGCTAATCATACACAAGATGCCAGTAATAAAAGCAAAGACTTTCTCTCTGCCTCACTGGGCTAGCTGTGTACAGATTTAAGAGTGCATGAAATAGATGGCGAGCAAGGCAGGGGGAGAGCAAATGCAAGGGTCTTACCTGAAATATTTACAAAAAGGTAAAACAAAACTATTCATAAACTGGACATACAATCAATCTCTATCTCTACTTCAACACACCCCTAGCATCTGTCTCTCCATCTCATGTATGTATTTGTAAACCTACTTGTATATTTGTTTTATCTGTGGAGCTTTTCTCCCCGGGCCTCCGCTGAAAAAGGACATGTATCCAGTCGGACTATCCCGGTCAACAAATGTAAAATAAAATAAATAAATAAATAAATAATAAAATGTTCAATCACTACTCATATATTTAGTAACTCTTACCATTTATAATCTTTCATGCTTTTCCCTCTTGTCATTTTTACTCATTAGATCAACTTTGTTGGTATTCAATATTTCCTAAAATTATTACCATGAAAAAGACAGAGAACATAACTTAAGTCTGCTAATGATGGCTTCTTACCATATAACAGCTCATCTATGAGCCACGAGTCATCATTGGGGGGTAGATTCAGGCACGCACTCCCTATTTAAGGGAGTGCTTCTGTCCTGCCTGCCAGAATTGGTTAGCAAGCAAGTCGAGATGGAGACGACTGGCAGGGACCAGGTTCGCAAGTCATGGTGAGGGCTTATTGGCTCTAAGGCGGCTGTCCATCCATACAGTGCCAGTACTGTTTTCATTATTTGAAGTAATACATTTAAAAAATAAACATATGTATAGTGAGTCGCGCAGGGCAGCCGGGGGGGGGGGGGCTATTTTAAAGTAAGGCATTTTAAATAGGTAAAACAATAATAAATAACATATACAAATTTAAAAAAAAATAAATATTATTAATATCAAGTCAGGCATATATAAAAAATAAGATGAAAATATGTAGCACAATTATATGTGTGTGTGTGTGTGTGTATGTACAATATATATATATACATATATATATATATACACACACACACACACACACACACACACACACACATGCATACATACACATACATATATAAAAACATACAGTACTGGCACAGAAGCTATTGTGGGACATGGAGTGTTTTCTAATTAAGCTGTTACTGTGCACTCTCATGTTATATAAAAACATATACCTACACAGCTGTATATACACAATTAAGTTGATAAACTAATTTCAAACACAGGAGTAACTTAATAATACGGACATAGTGTAATACTAAGTTTAAGTGTACTTTGGAGCAAACTTATGCATTCTGTTTGCATAAAGAATTTTATCAAATTACATAAATAAATGCCTAGTAACAGCATGTTTAAATAATAAAATAGGGGTGGTGCAGTTAAAAATTTTGTGTTAGGGCATATTTTATGATTATTGGAATCTGTATGATTTTGGTGCATAGGGTTTGCTCCATCATTTCAGTGTGGTTTTTAGTACAATATCTTCTCCAGTTTGAAGTATGTTTTCTTTAATTAGGGCATGTTAGGTGTGGGAGTCTCAGTAGTATGGGCCATATAGCCTATCATGTCTTAGGTTTAGCATTTTGGATTGATGTATCAGTTGTAAAAGGGCATTTACTTGGATCAGTAGCTGGATCTCGCCTTTGTAGAAGGTTGATTTATTATGGGGTAAAATTTGGATGGAACCTGACTACGGGGAATCCAGTCAAATTTTGTTTTTATGTTCTAGTGGAGGTTTTGTGTAGGTTAAATGTTATTACATAATTATTTGTGTGATGGTATCTTGCGTACAATGATTTTATAATGAAGTTATAATGTTGGTGTCAATTGTATTACATTTTGGACATGGCTTTTCTGATAACTGGTAGAATATAATTTTTACCTCTGGATTTCTTAGATTACACACATCCTTGGTTTTGGCAGAGTGGTTTGTGTAGGATATGACATGGCATTCCAGAATCCCCACAGTGGCTCAGTGATTTTTAGGCACAGGGGGCATTTTTTCAAGGAAAGGATGAGGAGGGAAACATCCTAAGGGCTATACATTCTACAACCACATAGCAAAACACCAGTCACTCTATTAACATTAACTGGAACTTTCCCATGGTTTTAATTTGTCATATTTTCCTTCCTTTTTTTTTTTTTGTTATTTTGTTTGTTGATGGTATGGTTCCCCTGTTGTTGGCATGGTTCCCTGTGCTAATCTTTAATATCTTTCAGGTTCAGCCATGGTACAGTTCATTAAAAGGAGATGGTTGTGTTTATTGCAGGAAGTGCAACGCTTGCTAACTGATTTAGAAACAGTGGGGACGGCTGAGCAGTCTGAATCGTAGTGACCTTCGCTGAATTTGGAAGAGGGCGCAGCTGAAGAACTAAGTCCAGCTAAGAAGGCTTGAAAAAGGAAAGAGTCGGAGATGCTTCCAGCCAAAGGGTCACCCCTTCCTGCTGGTCCAACATATCAACAGAGGCACAAGGTAATGTCTCTGTCGGGTCAACAGGGCTTAATATTATTGGTAGGGGTATATCTGCTAATTGATTACATAAGTTTATAAATTCTTTGTCAGAAGAAGGGAGTG
The DNA here is from genome assembly GCF_019279795.1 of Protopterus annectens. NCBI lineage: Eukaryota > Metazoa > Chordata > Ceratodontiformes > Protopteridae > Protopterus > Protopterus annectens. Next base: position 694,972,989 of record NC_056729.1, on the reverse strand, counting down.
TTAGGCTGTTTAACTTAGCCTTAGAGAGGAACTTTGCTGCCTCTACAGCTTTGAATCCTGGAGAGCGGGTTGGTACTCATGTTGACTAGGTGGTGCAGTTATCTTTACCCAACTTGCATTGGGGGTCTGAGAAGGAAGTCCCACCTCAGCCAGTTGAATGCATCCCCCAACTCTTGTCCCCTATGGCTACTCTCAACTTTACATTTTCCACTGCACCTGGCTCTCACATCATAGTACATGTCCCACCAAGGTCAAAGATAAGACTATAAAAGGGGAGTTTGTAGATATCTTTGCTCTAGGGGATGATGAGGGGAATTAAATGCATACTGGATTGATAATACATCTGACAAGGACTTAATGACAGTGTTAGCTGCTATCGGGAAGAAGGCGTCAGCCAGCATAAAAGTCGAGAACTGGGATAATTGGCCTCTGGGTTTTGTGGTATTCATGGGCATGATCATCAAGAAGGACCCCACTCAAACATTGCCTTTATTAACTTATTTTGTAGCAATAAGGGAAGCCCACCATGTGAAAAGGGCTTTTTGGTTGCATAAATTATGATCAGCACTTCAGGAAGCTGACAGCTCTTGACAATTCCCTCAGGTGGGAGTCAATCCTGACATATGGAAATATGTCAAGGAAGGCCATTCTGTGCAAGTCATTCAAAGAATGGGCAGCCGGGTCTCTGATTACTTTTTGTCATACATCAGGCATTCATTTTTACTTCTGTTGCAGGGAAGGAGGTCATTCGGCTCTTTGGCCATTCTTTTATTCAGAGACCATCAATTTGAGCCTTGGCCCTCCTGGCTGGTCACAAGTTCCTTTGATAGTAACCACTGGACAGTTTGTTCTTTTGGCTGTTAATCCAAAAGATACAAGATTTTGCTGGGGATTCAATCATGGCAAATGTGTCTGGCTCACTTGCAAATACAACAACTTGTGTTCTGGATGTGGGAAAGGTCATCCTGCTTCCAGATGTTGAGGCTTGTTGGCTAGGGACAGGTTGGCTTTTTCTAGACTCTAAGTTAGTTAACAAACTGTCTTCCATCAAATGACATGAACACATTGCTGCTAGGATGACACAGAAAGAGCAACTTGTTGGCAGGATAATTGGCCACTTTTCTTCCCCTCCACGGTTTTTACTTAAAATTTCCCCTATCTGCCTGGTTCCCAAGAAATAGGAGAGTGAGTTCAGGTTGATTCATCACTTGTCTCACCCAGTGGGGGGGTTGAGTCAATGATTTTATTGACACCAATCTGACCAAAGAGTGCACTTCTCTTCTTTGGACTAGGCGGTGGAGGTCATCACGGACTATACTTACCCCTGGCTCTAAGATGATTGGCTTTATTTAGGTTTTCAGTTCAATGGGAAAATATTTTTTTGACACTGCAATGCCAATGGGGTGTGTTGTAGCTTGTGAAATATTTGAACTATTTATCCCAGCTTTACATTGGTGCTGGCAAAAACAAGACCCTTTCCAGTCAGCAGTATACTATCTAGATGAAAGTCAGAAGGATCAAGTCCTGACTTTTATGGGTTTAAAAGTCAACACCACTAATAACTCCTTCAAGCTTCCTCCGCTCAAACGTCAACAAGTCTGACATTTACTTTGGAGATTCTTGGGTTCCAGCAAAGTTTGAGTGGGAGACATCATGCAGTTACACGGTTTGCTGAACTTTGCTGTAGGGTGGTTTCCCCAAGCAGAACATTCCTATGGTCAGAATCTGACATGTTGAAAGATAACAGGCCCAAGCACCTCCTGGTCCAGCTGACCAGCCCAGTTAAGGATGAACTTTGGTTATGGTTCACATTCTTGAACTGGTTCAAAAGTTTATTTTTTTGCAGTCCCCTTGGATCACTGCCACCAACCTTGAGCTTTTTATTGATGCGGCTGGGGGTGGTGGTACAGGGGGCTATTTCAAGGGCACTGGTTTGCTGAAAGGTTCCCAGAAAGATGGTCGGAGGAGAGTAGGAGAGACATTAGATTTTTACAAATATTTCCACTTTGGGTGGAAGTGTTAGTAAGGAAGGATATATTATGTGACAAGAGGATCATTTTTCACTCAGACAGTATCACAGTAGTTCACTCTCTCAAAAAACATTCTTCCAGGTCCAGGTGCATCCACTTGGTTAACGGGCTTTTAGTTCTGCTAAGTGTCGGGATTAATTGTTATTTTTATGTGTTCATGTCCCTGGTTATCTTAATCCTACAACTGACAGTCTCTCCTGGTTTCAGTTTGCCAGTTTTTGCCTCTTGGCCAAGCATTTGGATCCAAAGGGTACCCCAGTTCTTACAGGTCTGGCTAACTGAAGAAGAACAGCATTATCAGTTTTGGCAAATTCTTGGGCCAGCAACACTAGGAAAGCATATGCATTATTCCTCCAGGTTTTTAAGGCATTCTACAGGTCTCAGATCCCTGGTACCAGGCCATGGGGAGTACAATTGTTGCTGCAATTTGAAATGTCCAGGTCCGCCTTGGGGGACTCGCCTAAAAATCTCAGAGTACAACTTGCAGCTATGGGATGGTTGGTGCATTTTTTGGGCCTTCAGGCTGTGTCAGGAAATTGGGATATGGGGAGGATCCTTAAGGGCTATGAGAATATGCAAGGACCTTCCCAGGATTACAGAAAACCTATTTCGAGACAACTCCTTCCCCTTGTTATTCAAGGTCTTTACAAGACTATAGGTGAATTTCTCATTTGTCTCTATAGCTGCTTTGTTCACATCTTTGTATGCAGGTGCCTTTTGTGCAAATGAACTTCTCCTTTACCTTTATTGGGAGGATCTTGTCAACCACAGGGAGTTTATCATTTGTTTAAAAAAAAAATCCAAGATGGATCAAGTTGATAAAGGACAGCAGCAGGTGTGGCTAGACAAGGCCAGTGGGCTAGTCACTTGCCCCATGCACTGGGTTTTCTATTTAATATTACTCCCTCAGAGAAAAGGTCAGGCTTGGTTTTTGTGCAGGCCTCAGGCAGGCCTTTTAACCTACCAAATATTAATGCATTTCTTAGGCAGGCCTTAGAAGGGATAGGAATTCACTCACAAGGTTACTCCTCACATTCCTTCCAGAGAGATTGTACCTCAGACTTGGCCATGGAAGGGCACTCTGTGCAGGTCATTCAACGAAAGGGAAGGTGGGTCTGTGATTGCTTTTTGACATACATCAGGCATTAAGTTTCATTTCTGTGGCAAGGAAGGAAGTCATTTGGCTCCTGGGCCTTTCTTTTATTCAAAGAGCATCAATTCGAGCCTTGGCCCACCTGGCTGGTCAATCAATTAGTCTGATAGCAACCATTGGACAATTACTTCTTTTGGTTTCCAGGGTCTTAAATGGTTTCAATTTTGGAAAATAAGGCATAAGATTATCATGGAAGAAGCTTTTCCCAGTATTGTGACAATTCACCTTGGGGGGAAATGATCTGGGTAAAGCCTGCAAGAAAATATTTTTGGCCAGAATTTTATCTGATATGGACCACTTGTGGCAGCTGTATCGGAAGGTAGTTCTATTCTGGTCTGCCATCATCCAAAGACTGTACTGGAAGGGTTCTAGAAGGTCTGGTGCCAGTGAAAGAGTCAGGCATTTTATCAACCACAGAGTCAAGTGGGCTCCTAGCCAAACTGGTTTCCAAGTGACTGAGCACATTGATATTAACAGACTGGAGCCCGATTTCTATAATTTGGCCAATGTTTGTTTGAATAACATGGGTTTTGATTTGTTTAATTTGGATATGGTTGTTGCTATTTTTCAAAGTTTAACTTGATTTCTTCCATAACGCAGAATTTATTTGGGGTGAATGGCCTATCATGCTGAGTTGGAAGTGGCCTTATGGCTTCATCCCTCTTGTGATCTCCTCTGTTCCTGTTCAGTGGCCTTGGCTCTCCTCAAGTTGTTTTGTAAATATGAGTTAAATGGGTTTGCCACCAGGTCCGAGATAGATAGGAATATGCACCTGGTTTTCTCTGAAGTGGCAGCTGGGGTCCTTACAGCTTCACCCCTTTGTGTTCTCCCCTGCTCCGGTTCAACGGCCTTGGCTCCCATCAAGTTGGACCCAGATTTGACCAGCGGTGACATCAAGGGGTATGTGGCTTGTAAGTATGAGCTAAACGGGTTTGCCACCAGGAACAAAGTAGCTAGGAATATACACCCAGTTTTCTCCTAAGTGGCAGCTGGAATAGGCAGGTTTATGCCAACCAGCTTGAGGTGATGGTTGGAGGGTATTTGTTGATATGTTGCATACGAATTATTTATGGCATCACTATTGGTTGTCCTTGACTATTGTATAATAAAAGCTCACAAAGTCAATATGGTGTGTTTTATGACGCGTCTCAGTGGACAACATATGTCTTCACTTGTTCTTTCTATAGTTCCTCTGTAGAATAACTTCTACCTGTTTGAATAAATCTGCCTTCAGCAAAATAATTCTTTACTAATCTAGCATCTGCAATTTGTCTTGGAAAGAAAAAAAAATATGTATTTTACTTCCTATGGTTATTTATCAACAATTTTTTTCAGAACATGAACTGTGAGCTTCTCCCCTGTATGTAGTGCCAACTTGATGATTCTGACATATATGTGCTCTAGTAAACAGAAGAAATTACCTCAGATGTTGTACCTTAACTACTGCCATTTTTCTCTCTTCCCTCTGTACATTATCAATAGCCTCAAACAACTTATCAAAAATGTTACAGAGAACAGTACAGACTACATTCCAAAAAGCCTTTTGATACTCAGTAACACAAGCTTGAAAATCTGCCTGCCATGCAAAAAATGAGACTGAAACACACACTTTCTTAGCTAATGTGTTTGCTTTATTACAACTCATATTGGCAGGATAAGCAACATCTATTAGAAGCTCTGTTTTGTACAACATCAGCATGTGAAGCAGTTCCAGTTAAAACTCATCCCTGCATCCAAAATGGTGGTATCCTCTTTCTTTTCACCAGTATTCTCAATGCATTTCTAAAAATGGTTATATTCATAAGGAATGCAAGCCGAGTAAAAATCACAAATCCTATCATACCAACAGACTCAAACTTGCTTTCATTATCTATGGACATAGTATAATCAAATCTTTTTAGAAGATCATAAGTTCACGGGAATACAACCCATCTTCTGGAAGGGAGATCAAAGCTCAGAATCAGTAAATTTCCATCTACTAAGTTCTTCCTACAGTTAGCTAATTAAACAAAGGATAGTGTGGACTCTTCAAGTGTAGGAGAGAAGGCTGTCATAGTATTGTCACTAAAAAAGAAGTTATGTACTCACCATAATGTTCCATCTGCGCTGTCCATTTGCATTCTTTCTCAACTGATGGGTTTAGATCCGAACCGTCGGATCTCACTCGGCCATTGCACAAGCTTGTGGCAACTTAGAATTCTCGAGCTTCTTCCTTACCTAGAATGCACCAACCCCAATTACCTCAGATCTTGTTTGCTAGCTAAAGCACAGAGAAATAATTCTTATACAAAAAAAAAACATAAAAAGAGAAATAGCAAAAGGTTAGACAAGGCTATATATCTGGAGCTTTGTCATGCTAGGATTATGCCAATTCTTTCATATCCACTCCATCTTCCAGAAAAAAAAAACATAAGGAGGAGGTTGGTGGGAGGGGGATTCAGGAAGAATGAAAATGGACAACACAGATTGAATGTTATGGTGAGAACATAAAGTACAGGTTTGTACCTACCATAAAAGTAGATGTTCGAGTGTTCACCCTGCTGCAGTCATCACACTAGGGTTATCCTGTCGTCAGGTGGTCCCACAGTCGGCCGGAATTCCAAAGTCTTGGTCCGGCGTTGGTTGCTGTCGTCTCTTCCCTGACATCAGTGCGCCAGGGGTATATATAGTGCAACCGACGCCATTTTCTTCAGTATTTCTTGCCCCAGATGTCAGGTGCCCCCAGAAAAGGTGGTCATAAATTAGTACCAAATGGAGTAACCTCCGCACAAACACAAACTCCCTTCAGCTATAAGCAAATACATCAGTAAGGTATTGAAGAGCTTTAGTCAGTAGATCAGAGGGGATGGAGGGAGGGTAACCTGAACTGCAGCAGGGTGAACACTCGAACATCTACATTTATGGTAGGTACAAAACTGTGCTATGTTCACCGTGTTTTTCCTGCTACAGTCATCACACTTGAGTTGAATCCCAAAGCTAAGGTAGGGTGGAGGTATCATAGAGGGTAAGTGGAGGCTATAAGGCCCTGCAGAACTGCAGTGGCGAAGCCCGCCCTGGTCTTAGAGTAAAGAGGTAAGTGATAGTGTTTAGTAAAGGTGTGTACTGAACTCCAAGTTGCAGCTTCTAAAATCTCCTTGGTTGGAACCCCCCTGAGAAAGGCTGTAGAGGTAGCTGTTGCCCTGGTAGAGTGGGGCCTAATGGTAGCAGGAACTGGTTTCCCATGATGGCTATAGCAGAAACGTATGCAATGACCTATCCATTTAGAAATGGTTTGCTTTGATATAGCCTTCCCTTGAGAAGCTGTAGCATAGGATCATAGCCGGCCTTAGGCATAGGCCAACTAGGCGGCCGCCTAGGGCACCGCTTTAGTAGGGGCACTTTTCTAGTATTTATTTGGTGTAGGTAGACCAGTATGGGGGCAGTGGGTGATGTGGTCGGGGGTGCCATGGTGCCTTTTGCCTAGGGCACCAGTTGACCTAAGGCCACTCCTGCATAGGATACAAAGAGCTGGCCAGATTTTTTGAAAGCCTTAGTTTTGTCCAAATAGTAACGAAGTTGCTTGTGAATGTCCAAGGAATGCAGGTGTCTCTCACCTTTGTTCTGTGGATTTGGGAAGAAGGTGGGTAAGTGGATGGTTTGATTTAAAGCCACACTGGAAACCACCTTAGGCATAAAGGAAGGATTAGTTCATAGAGAAACTCTGTCTTGATGAAAAATTAGGAAAGGTTCCACAGCCATTAGTGCCTGTAGCTCTGACACTCTCCTAGCTGAAGTTATTGCTAGGAGCAGGGCAGTCTTCCATGATAGGAACTGAAGATCTGCAGAGAAAGCTGGTTAAAAGGGAGGTAGTGTTAGTTTTTCCAGAACAAAATTGAGGTCCCATGTTGGTGTAGGAGCTCTCCTGAGTGGTCTAATGTTTTTTGCCCCTCTGAGGAACTGCCTTAGAAGAGGATGTGAAAATAAAGGTGGAGCCGTGTTGTAGTGAGCTGAAATAGCTGAAGCATGGATTTTAATGGAGGAAAAAGAAAGTCCTTTGTGCAACATCTCAGCTAAATACTGTAGAATGTGAGGCATGTGAGGCTGAATTGTGTCTTTGCCTTTAGCTTGGTTCCAGGCACAAAACCTTTTCCATTTGTCTGAATAAGCCTTCCTGGTGCTTAGCCTCCTGGCTTCAAGAATAACATCCAGAACTGCTTGTGAAAGAGGAGCTGGTTGGATGTTTAGTTGATTTGCCATGCAGCCAGATTTAAAGTTTTGAGCTGGCTGTGAAGAATCTGATTGTTTTGTTGCGTGAGCAAATGGGGGATTTGAGGCAATTATCCATGGAGGGCTGTGGGCCATATTTCTCAATAGCGGGTACCAATGCTGGCGTGGCCAGTCTGGGGCTATGAGAATCAGTCATGGTCTCTCCTTTTTGACTTTCAGAAGAACCTTTGTGAGGAGAGGCAATGGAGGGAAGGCATATACTGTTAGGTTTTTCCAACTGAAAGAGAGTGCGTCCACTTTCCAAGCTTGTTGGTGAAATGTCCTTGTACAAAATTTTGTTAGCTGATAGTTTTGAGGATTGGCAAACAGGTTCATAGGTTCATAGGTAGGTACTAGGCTATCAGCCCAAGGGCTTACATAAGCCTAGCCAACAAGGTTCCCTGGCTTACGCCACCCAAGAAAGTTATTTTCCTGTGCACTGTCGAGCAGAGACACAGAAGTGATCCCCGGGGTGTATTTCTTATTTCCCATCCACTCATCATGATTTTTCTTGAAGAGTACTAATGAAGAACTTTGCTTGACATAGATGGGTAACCTGTTCCACAGTATGGGAAGTCTCTGGGACAGGAATCTATCCCTCCAGCATGTCCTGTTTATTGTGGTGACAATGTTTAGGTCCCTAGAGCATGTAGCTTGGAGGGATTGGGGTTTCTTTAGGTGTAGCATGTCCAACAGCTCTGGGTTTGACATAGCTTTATATGTTAGACAGAGATCACCTCAGAGTAGGCAATATGCTACGGAGTAAAGCTGGAGTTTTTTTAGGCGGTCAGTGTAGGGCATTTGTTTGAGGCCAGTAATCCTCTTTGTGAGGTACTTCTGTGTCCTTTCCAGCTGCTGCAGATGTCTTGTGAGGTACATTCAGGTTCCATATCAGCATCAAGCAGGAATGGAAATCAAACCAGAAGTAGATAAAAATCAGCAGCAACTGAATGTGCCAAAAAACAAAAGAAAGAATATAAAGTGAAGGACCAGATGAGAAGGCAAGGAATGTGGAAAATGCATAAATATAGTTGCAAGTGTAAAAAACTTCTGGAAGAACCTCATGTTGATCAGGATTGAATGCAGGAATGGTTAAGGAGAGGCAAATTCAAACCAAGAGATGAAAGGTTAATATTGGTCACCCAAGATAGTAGGCTATGTACACATTGGTTTACAAAGTCCATTGAACATGTCGGAGAAACAAACAAATGTAGGCTTTGTAAAACAGAACTGGAAACAGTTGCACACCTTGTTGCTGGTTTGACATACTAATGGCAGAAGGACTGTATACTGAAAGGCATAATAATGTAGCAAGACTGTTGCAGTGGGGATTGTGCAAACCTTTTTGGTGTTGAAGTGGATGAAAAACACTGGAAACATGAACCACAAAGCATCATAGAAAATTATGAAGTCTACATCACATGGGATCATATCTCTCAACCTCTTAGAGTGAGAAATCTTGACAAAGGTCTATGTCTGGAAGGCCCCATTTTTGAGTTTTATCATTGCAAATATCTGTGGATCTAGTTTCCACTCGTGGGGATCCTTGATGTTTCTGCTGAGGTCGTCTGCCAATGTGTTCTTCTGTCCTGGCAGGAATTGAGCTTGTAACTGAACTTGGTAAGCCAGAGCTGTGTTCCATAAGATCATTGCTTACCTGCATAGAGGGTAGGAATGTGTACCCCCTTGTTTGTTTATGTACCACATTACTGTGGTGTTGTCCGTCCTTATTGCAAGTTGTCCTGGATGTAATAGATCCTTGAAGGCTGTCAGAGCTTTCTGTACAGCTAGCATCTCTTTTTGATTTATGTGCAGATTTCTTTGATCTGCAGTCCATAGGCCTTGAATACGTTGCCCTGCCATGTGTGCCCCCCAGGCATAGTCTGAAGCATCTGTTGTGATAGTTTGCCTGGCTGGGGGCAAGGTGAAAGGCTGACCCTTGTTGAGTTGACATGCCTGTGACCACCATAGAAACTCCTGTTGTAGGCAGGGAATGAGAGATATCATTGTGTCCAAGCTGTGGCTGTGTTGAGACCAAACGCTTTTTAGGTACCACTGTAATTTCCTCATATGCAGCTTTGCAAATGGTATTATTAGTATGCAAGATGCCATGAAGCCCAAGGCCGGAATTTTTCTTGCAGTTAATTGGGTTTTGTTGCGATTGTCTTGAAATATTGAGTCAGTTGTAGTTGCTTGTCTGGCGTAAGATAAGCCTTCTGGGCCGTTGTATTCAAGCTGGCACCCAGGAATGTCATTTTTTGTGAGGGTACTAGATTTGACTTCTTTACATTTACTGTGTACCCCAGGCAGTTTAGTAGATGCTTTACAAAGGCCAGATGATGTAAGAGAATGTCTTTGCTTTCTGCTTGGATGAGGCAGTCGTCCAGGTATGGATATATTTGAATTCCTCTTTGTCTGCAGTATGCAATTACTTGTGCCAGGCATTTTGTGAAGACTCTGGGCACAGTAGATAAGCCAAAGGGCAGTGCAGAGAATTGGTAATGGGTTGAACCTGCAATGAAACGGAGGTATCTTCTGCAACTTTGTCTGATAGGGACATGCAGGTATGCCTCCTTGAGGTCCAACGTTACTAGCCATGCTTCCTTGCCCAACATGGGAAGTAGCTGCTGTAGTGTTAGCATCTCGAATTTGGGTACTTGTAAGTAAGTGTTTAGAACTGAAAGGTCCAGAATTGGTCTCCAGGCATTGTCCTTTCTGGGCACTAGAAAGAGTCTTGAGGAAAATCCTTGGCCTTGCTCTCGAGTAGGTACCAGGTGAATGGCTCTCATGTCCATGAGAGCTGTAATTTGCTTTTGTGCCTCTGCCCATTGATTTTGTGGCAGGTTTGGCATTCCTCTTTTCATTGGCAAGGTGTGAAAGTGGAATCTGTATCCTCTTAAAATTATGTCTAGGACCCATTTGTCCTTTGTGACAATGTGCCAGTTGTCTGCAAAAAGTGCGAGTTTTCCCCCCAAGGGGGCTGCCAAGACAGTATTGCTTGGCCAGATGAGGTGCAAGTCAGTGAGTTTGTCTTCTGGTGGATTGAGACCTGTCTTCTCCTCCCTTCTCTGTTGTAGTGCCCCACTGACGAGGTTTGTACTGAGCTTGTGGTTGTCCTCTGCCTCTTGGACGTCTGTATTTACCCCTCTGTGGTCTGTCAGTAGCTGGAAAGGACCAATTTTTTGTTGGCCAATTTCTGCTGAAGCGAGGGGGTTGTACCTGTAGGAAATCTTTGACTGTCTGCATAGATTTTTTCCTTATCCTCCATTTTCTTTAAAACTTCTTCTGCTCTAACTCCAAAAAGAACATCCTGCTGTAAGGGAGCATCTAGTAGTTTTGCTTTAACATGATCAGGCAGAGTTTGTTCCTTTAACCAAGCATGCCTACATATAATGGACCCAGTGACAGCTGCTCTGCAGGAGGCCTCCAAAGAATCAAACCCACATTGTAAGGTATGTTTGCCCACCTGTTCAGTGGCGTGTAACAGATCCTGTACTTCTTTTAATTCAGATTATTGAGGGAGAGTGGTTATTCTTCGCTTTAACTGAAAGATTAGGAATTGCTGATACTTAAGCATGTGAAATTGACAATTCAGTGCCCTCATAGCTAGTGTGGCTGAGGTGTAAACCTTTTTCCCCCACCTGTCTAGTGCTCTAGAATCCCTCTCAGAAGGTACTGGGTTTTTAGCCATAGAAGCCTTAGCCCCCTTGGGACCCTGGGAGATAGTCTCTGGGTCAGCTACAGGGCTTTTGTAAAGAAATTTGTGTGAATCAGGCACTCTATAGTATCTGTCAGGCTTAGCCGGAGCAGGAGGAAGAGAATCAGGGTTCAAACTGGATTCTAAACAGACATCATCCACAATGTCCAAAACTGGAGGGATGGCAAGTGGTCTGTGTTGGGGGAGAAAAAGAGACTCTCTGAGCCTTTTCTTCGAGTCAGAGTAGTCCTGACCCTCCCAGTGAAAATGTTCCCTCATAGTGTGTAAAGTTTCTCCAAAGGAGTAGTCTTCAGGAGGAGAAGCTGAGGGAATAGAGTCCTCAGCATCAGAATCTTCATAAGGAGAGAAGGAGTAATCTTGGTCCTCAGAGGAGTCTGAAGAAATGGACACTTGTTCAGAGGATGCATAATCTTCCTCTTGTCTAGGCCTTTTGTCAGGAGGGGGCTGGGAACCCCTGATTAAAGAAATTACATCTTCAGCCATTTTGAGCATCTGCTTCTTAGGCATGGGGCCTTGAACAGGAGACTGAAGAGCAGTCCTTTTAGATTTAGTAGGAGTCTTCGATTTAGAAAATGTTTTAATGGTGAGAGTCGTCGGTCTGAAAACGCCTTCAGAAACCGATGGCGTTTCTGAAGCACCAACGTCTTTTGTAGCAATGTCGTCGGAAGGGGCTGAACTAAATGGCTGCGTCGGCCTGGTGCATTCCGCCAAAAATTCCTTAGCGGTCACGGGTTCCAGATCTGCGGTAGTCAGGGGCTGCGTCGGAGCCAAACTGAGGACCGGAGAACCGGAGACCAGATCAGCCGAGGCCTCGGAATCTGGCTTAGGCCTGGGCTGTCTGTCCTTATCCTTGCGTTTGTTGTGCACGCCGGTAGTCGGTTGCTCCGACGGCATGGTGTAATTAAATTTCCTACAGAAGTAGTGTTGTGCGAAATCAAAGCGTCTTTTAATAGTACGCTTATTAAACCTAGCACAAAACCGACAAGAAGTGACATCGTGGTCTGGGCCTAGGCAAGGTATACAATAAGAATGAAAATCCTTATGAGGTATTTGCTTCCCACAAGAAATACAATTGTTAACTTTTTCTGACATCGGTCTGAGGCAAGAAAAGTTTCCCCAACGGGGTACTTAGCTTTACAGACGACTTTGGTCTGAAATTCAAATTCGAAAATCTCAGGAGTCGGCCGACCGGCACTTGCGAACTGCTTCTGCTTCGGGCACCGCGCAGCAAGAAAGACTGAAGAAAATGGCGTCAGTTGCACTATATATACCCCTGGAGCACTGATGTCAGGGAAGAGGCAACAGCAACTGACGCCGGACCAAGACTTTGGAATTCCGGTCGACTGCGGGACCGCCTGACGACAGGATAACCCTAGTGTGATGACTGCAGCAGGGTAACACGATGAACATCGTCTTTATCTGATTTTCATTCTGTCCTCAACTGATGGGACAGAGTCCCCAGCTAGCTAAATCCCAGGGTAGACTCAAGGAAGGATAGTCATAAGCACCATTGATTCAAATGATGCCCTACCTCTGGATACCAAATCCAGTTTGTAATGACTGCTGAAAGTCTGAGGGGAAGCCCAAGTCATCTGCTGCACATATTTCATCCATAGAAGACCTTGAATGAAAAACTGAAGAAATTGATATGGACATAGTTGAAGGAGCATGAACTTGCTTTGGTAAAGGGATAGCCAAAGGAAATGCAACCAGTAAGCCATCTGGCGAGAGTAACTTTAGATAATAGTTTACCCACTTTCACATCAGTAAAAGAAACAAATAACTGCTCTGTAGTTCTGATGTCCTATGTTCTGTGTAAACAGAAATGCAGTTGCCTATGAACATCCAATAAATGTAAAAGATATTCGCCCTTGTTTGAAAAATTTGGAAAGAAAACTGGAAAACTGATGGAGTAGTTAATATTAGATTCTGAAACTATCTTGGGCAAAAAGGATGCATTAGTTCATAATGTAACTCTAGCCTTATGAAAAATTAGATATGGATAAGGCATGAATTTTAGAAACACTTCTGGCTGATGTAATGGCCACCAAAAACAAAGTTTTCCAAGAAAGGAATTTAAGATCACAGTCGTGTGCAGGTTCAAAGGGTGGATGAACCGGGGCTTGCATTACCAGAGTTTGATCCACTGGAGAAACCGTATCTTTAAACAGAGGTCTTAACAGAAGTGTGCGTTGTAAAAAGGTTTTACAAAGTTTATGACAAGTGAGTGAGGAACAATCAAATCCAATATGGAAATTAGAAATTGCTTCCAACTGAACTTTAACAGTTGAAGAACTAGCTCCTTGATTAAAAAGAAGTGTCAACAAATCAAGAATATTATGAAGCAGAACATAAAAGGGTTCCACATCATTTAGAAGTGCCTAGTATACAAACCTTTTTCAATTACTAGGACAAAGTTTCCTTGTAAATGAAGGGAGGTTGAAAAATCTGGTGGACAGGAGACGAAAGCATAAGTTGTCTGGCTATTACTGGAAATGGAGAAAACAAGCTGTCAGCTTGAGATTGGGGTGGTCTGGATGCATCATGCCTGTCGAGTGAGAGACAGCAGATCTGGATCCAGAATCCATGGTTGATTAATTAAACAAGGCCATTGGAAGGGAAACCAAATCTGTTAAGGCCAACAGGGTGCAATAAGGATGATTTTTCTCCTTAACCTGGCCATTCTCTATAGGAACTTTGGAATCAAAGGAATTGGGGGATAAGCATGAAGTATACCAGGGGGCCAATCGTGGAGAAGAGCATCCCTCAGTGACTACCCTTGTGAGGGGATTACTGCAACATAGCTGCTATATTTGTTGTTTAGGGGAGATGCAAAGAGATTTCAGAAAGGCTACCCCGACTGTCAGAAAATCAGTTCCGCTACTTTCTTGTTGAAGGACCATTTGTGAACTAGTAGTATGTACCTGCTCAGTTTGTCCACTCATACACTGGACTTCCCTGGAATATGCGTTCTATAAGAAAGTGGTTGGAAGAGATCACCCACTGCCAAACCCTGAGCGGTTCTCAACACAGGGGTGAGTCCTGGTTCCTCCTTGTCTACTAATGTACCAAGCCACTGGTATGTTGTCTGTTTGAATCACAACTGTTCCTGAAGGGAAAGCATTCTGAAAGGCCTGCAATGCTAGAAGCACTGCTCTCACCTGGAGAACACTGATAAGCAAAGCTGCCTCTTTGGGAAGACCCTGTGTCTTAGACTGACTTTCCCAGGTAATTTCTCCCGCACCCTAGCTGGGTAGCATCCATGGTCACAATGGCCTTGGGCAAAGGGAGAATGAACAAATGGCCTTGTAGAACCTCTTCTGACTGAATCCACCACATCAGATCCCTCTCGCATATACTGGCGATCTGTATCTGAGCCGATAAAGGAAGATGAAATATTGACCATTGGGGGGCCAGCATCTACTGGAGAACTCTCATGTGAAATCTGGCTAAAGGTAGTAATGTTACTGCTGCTGCCATTGACCCCAAAGCCTGAAGGACCAAGCGGGCGGAGATTTTGGTACTGCAAACTATCTTTTTTAGTTGTGATCTTACTGTATGAACTCTGTAGAGGGGAAGTGAGACTATAGCTGATTTTGTATCAAGCAGTGCTCCTATGATCTCTAGACTTTGACTTGGTTCTAGAGGAGATTTTTCCTAGTTTATGGTTATTCCTAGCAGAACACATGTCTGGATCATGTTTTCTCCTACCAAAATGAGCTGATGCCTGGTCGGGGTGGAGATGAGCCAATCATCTAAATATAGAAACATCCAGAATCCCTGCAGTGTCAAGTGAGCTGCTACGACTACTATGTATTTGGTAAACACCCTGAGGACTGTGGCGAGACCAAAGGGCAGAAGTCTGAACTGGTAATGACTAGCTGCCAGTCGGAAGTGTAAAAATCTCCTGGATCATCTGTTCATCTTTATATGACAGTATGCATCCTGAAGAGTTATTGAGCACATCCAATCCTTTTCCAAATACAGAAGAATGGACTAAACCTTGACCATCTGGAACTTGGTCTTTTGAACCGATTTATTTAAGATGCTGAGATCCAGAATCGGTCCCCCTGTTTTCTTTGGCACTAAAAAGAACATCAAGTAAGTTCTAGATTCCAACCGGTCTTGAGGGAACATTTGGATGACTCTTTTCTTGCAGCTTTTGAATTTGAATTGCTGCTTGTTCTCTCTGACTGGGTGGAACACTGGATAATTTTCTTGAATTGGGAGGATAAATGGAAAGTGGTATTATATAACCTCTGGAAATGATCCCCTGCATCCAAGTATCTGTTATTTCTAGCAGGTTCTCCGGTACAGGGACAAACAACCCCAGATTTCCTCCAGAGTGGGCCTCCTTTCAAGAGCACTGAAAAATGTTACCAAAGAAAGAATCTCTGAAAACTTGGTTCTACTGGCCACCTCTGCCACAAGGGTAGTGTCTACTGTTTGATTTTCCCCCTCTGCCCCTGGGGGGAACCTCCTTCACGTGTGTCCTGGAAAGATCCTTGGGATTTTTTAAACCACATTTTACCCCCTCTTCAATGATTCCTTGAAAAGGATCTTTGAGGGGTGGAACAACATAAGCCCATGGCAGAGAGAGTCTTTCCATCCTTCTCACACCTAGACAAAGCATCTTTAAACTTGGGGCAAAAAAGAGACAATCCTTCAAAAGGAGCATTGATAAACAAAGGCTTAAAGGGCTCTGCAAAATCACATAAGCACATCCAGGTGTGTCTTCTGATGGCAATGCCTGAACCCGCTGCTCTAGAGGTTCCTTCTGTTCAATTAGAAATGAGCCTCATGGAAGATTTGGATATTGACTGCATGGTACCCAACAAGGAGGTAACAGATGTTTTCAGGGTATCAGATAGCTCCTTCATCAGGTCCCTCTGTAGTCTTGTGAAATGTGCCAAACAGTTCAGTAATCTTAATGTGAAGGTCAGTGAAGCTTAGACATGCTTCCCAAATCTGTCCATTGCCTCAGACTCTTTGTTGGGGGTGATGAACAGAGGACCTTTCTTCCTCAAGTTCATTCTTAGTGGCCACTGCCACGACCATGGCATCAACAGGCTCCCCCCTGGACCAAAACTGCTTATCCTCTGGAGCTGTCATGACTTTGCCCAGTTTCTTGGGGACTGGCTCAATGGTGTCTGGATCCTGCCATGCCTACAGAGAGATCAAGTTAATGAGCTCGTCGGTGGGCTGAATTACTCAGGAGGTAGATGGGCTGGCACTGAACACATCCAGGAGTTGTGACTCTTCCACCGAAGTGTTGCTGGGCTTCCAGATACCTCTGTTTTAGAACGTTCAGGATGTCTCTGAATGAGACATCATCAGGAGGTGACCATGGAAGCCCTTCTTCCTCCTCCAAATATGCATATTCGGTGACAGATTCAGGGGAATCTAAATGCTTTCTCTTGCATGTTTTCTTCTTAGCGGCCTCCTCATTGGGGTACTCTGGAGAGGTGTCAGAAGAAATGGTGATACCCTGATGGGAAGCCTGGGGTTTTGGTACCAGCTGTCCATGTGGAGACGACAGTTGAGACTCCAGACGCAGAGATGGTACAGATGTAGAAAGAGGTTCCTGGGCGGTAGGTGCCATCGGAGTCATGGGGAGCAGACCAAGCTCTCTTCATGACCGCAAAGGCAGACCATCCCAATAAGGGATACGACCCTGGATCTGAGAAAGCCAGTCTCTGATCCATGGTCCCTTCCTGCCCTGAGAACAGTCCACCCAAGGCTGAAGTCAGAGCCGAACTAACCATTGCTGAGGCTCTGATGTGTAGAGATGGCTTGGAGTTGAGTGAAAGACCTCGGACCCAATAGGGTAGAATTGGCTGAGAGCTCTCCGGAGCCAACTGAACCAGAGTTCAGAGCAAGCCTCAGACCCAAGGACAAAAGAATTCTTGGATCCGAAGCAGATGGGCCTGGATGACTTGAAACCAAGGGCTCTGAGACCTTGAAAGGAATCAGAGGAGAAACTGGTAAAGGTGAAGTAATGCACGTATGGCTCTCCTAACCCAAAGGGGTAGGAGCCAGAAGGACCACCAACTGGCTCTGCCCCGAGAAAATTTTTCTCACTAACCTCCCCATGTTATCTTCTGTAAGGCTTCTGGAAGAGCGAGTGAACAAACCTGAGGGAGATCTTGGCCTCTCTAAGAAGGTGGAAGGGACTCTGGAGGGAAATGGGCACACTGAGGGGTAGTATTTTGTTCTTGGTAAAACTACCTCATTCTCAGGCCTGTGTGTCAGACCTGAAGGTGTCTGATTTGATATATGTTTAATTTTTAGACTTGTCGCATCCGAAGAGACAGTTGGACCCAAGGATTGTT
Organism: Protopterus annectens; assembly: GCF_019279795.1. Taxonomy (NCBI): domain Eukaryota; kingdom Metazoa; phylum Chordata; order Ceratodontiformes; family Protopteridae; genus Protopterus; species Protopterus annectens. Next base: position 694,955,511 of record NC_056729.1, on the reverse strand, counting down.
TCTTTATATGTGTCTGATCTGAGGATGAAGTAGGATCTATAGATTTTGGTGTTTTCTTCTTAGGATCTGAGGGAACATATGGATCCATAAGAAGTCTTGTCAAAGACTTAGAAGAAGTAGTGGAAGTGCTTGGAGAAGTGGGAGAATTGTTCCTAGATTTTTCTTTAGAAGCTTCAGATAAAGCCTCACTAAAGGAGGACAGAAGTAAACCCTTCAATATTAATTTGTTTTAGTGTTCAACCAGGGCCCTTGGGTGGAATGAATGACAGATTGAACAGTTTTCTTGCAGATGAAGGGGTCCAAGACAGTACACACAAAACGTATGAGCATCAGAAAAGGGTATCTTCTCACCACATTTTCCACACTTTTTAAAACCTGCCGGGCTTTTATCTTTCTCCGACATCTTAACAAGACATTCTAACAACTACTAACAAACAATAACAATGAGAGGAACACAGTCCAAAAATGTAAACTTTTAAGATTCTAACAATAACAGAGTAACTCTAAAGGTTTTTTTTTTTAAGAAAGGGAAAGGAAGAAAAAAGGCTTCTTATAAAGGTAGTAAAGAGCTATGACGAGCATACAAGAGAAAGGGAGAAAGAGTAAATACTTACTATAGTATTTTATAGCATACACTAGTACAAGAAAGATAAAAAAAGAGAAAAACGATCAAGAAACACAACAGTGAAAAGAAGAAATAATACACAATCTAAATTCAAGCTGGGGAAACTAGCAACCGTGTCTTTAACAAACGAGATCTGGAGCAATTAGGGTTGGTGCATTCTGGCTAAGGGAGAAGCTCAAGTTGCCACAAGCTTTTGTAATGGCTGAGTGGCATCCGATGGTTCAGATCCAAACCCATCAGTTGAGGACAGAATGAAAACTAACAACTTCAGATGCACTGTTTCAGGTTAAATCCTTGGACCAACGGAATGATCTGCAGGACTGTTAGTTAATACCTTCTCTACTTGCTAGGCAGAGGAGAGGACCTAACTAGGTCTTCTGCATTAACTTCTTTTCAGTTATTTCTTCAAAATAAAGAGCAGACTAAAGCACAATCCTAAGTATATGATGGGCTTAGAGTTAAACGTTTTCCAATGTTTGTCTTGAGCTGATCTCTAACTGAAAGAATAAGAATGACATGGTTCTTACTAAAGTGAAAGGCAGACATGATAATAACTTAAGGATTCAGAAAGAACCCAAACACTGATGTTAACAGCTGCAGTAAAAGGCATGTTTTGACAATGTGGCAATTTGCGATTCAGACATGTTAGCCACAATCAGCCAATTTGCATGCCTCTGAATCACATGTAACTACTGTCAGTGTTTTTTTTGCAAACACGCACACGTGCACACACCACCACATATCTCTTACTCGTCCCTGAGTAAAATGAACATCCCCAGTATCTATTCTAATATTTGCATTGCTATCATCGTATAACACAGATCCTTACAGTTCCACCAATAATGCTAGATATTACCAGTGTCATCCTTAGTGATTGTAATGTGCATCTTATTGCTACAGCTGTTGTTCTAGTAACTTTTTCAGTGAGTCAAAGTAGCACTTTAAAATTCTCCCTGGTGATATTTATTGCTGTTACCAGTTTTTTCCTGCAGCTTTCCCCCACACATCCATCCCTCTCAACTATCTGTCTCTGCTTTTGCCTCTTTCAGTTATCCTGCTCCTCATAACTCATGTACTGTTGCAGACAATGAATAATACCAGAGATTAGAGTTTTATGCAGGTCCCTATCAGCATCTCGAATGCTGACAATATCGAATTTGATATTGTCGCATCGAGAATGCCGAAAGGGCAGAACGTCGAATGGGTAAATGGAAATCTCTGTAAGGGGACATTTCCATTTACCTCAATGTAGTGCAGTCTCAGAGTTGGTATATTTAAGTAGCTGGGAGTGTGAGGGGGTTCAGCACGCCACGTGGTGGGTGCCGGGGGGCTTGCCCCCCTGCCTACGCCCTTTAGTTTTTTTTTTGGGGGGGGTATTTTTTATCGGCATTCGAAAATGTAATAGGTTGATCATTTCAGTTCGACATTTAGTGATTCGACCTATTACATTTTCGAAATGCTGATATAAACCCGTTTTATGCTTCTTATTATGCAAAATAACCTTGCTGCACTAACTGATCCATTAGTGTTCTAGCTGTTGCTTTCTTTGTGTAGGGTTCAAAACCTTTTCCACATTACTTATTTTTTTAACTCTTGGGCTATATTTGGTTAGTGTCACCGCCTCACAGCAGGAGGTTCTCTGGTTCCATTCTCGGCTGGGGTGCCTTCTGTGCAGAGTCTGCATGTCCTTCCTGTGGTCGCATGGGTTTCCTCCGAGTGCTCCAGTTTCCTCCCACATCCCAAAGACATGCAGTAGGTGGATTGGACACTCTAAATTGGCCGGGCTGGCAACTCGACACTGTAAAACTCCAATGTCAATCATGAGCAGACAGATGATCTGCTGTGGCGACCCCTAACCGGGAAAAGCCGAAAGAAGAAGAAGAAGAAGAAGTAGAGGGCTATATTTAATAATATCCCTAGCGGTGGTGCATAGGATTAATATTCTCAGAATGAGATACAAGCATACAAGATTTTAATCTTTTAGTGCTTTAAGGGCATTGTATGTGCGCGTTTGTGTATATCTGTAGATATATATATATATATATATATATATATATACAGATATACACACACACACATTCACACACATGCACACATAGATATATATATATATATATATATATATATATACACACACACACACACACACACACACACACACACACACACACACACACACACACACACACACACACACACACAGTGAAAAAGCGAGTATCCTTGGTGTTTATGCCCCCCACCCCAAACTTTCACGCTGCCATGCCTTTTTGAACAACAAACCCATAACCTAACCTACTAAATAAATGGGTAAAAAATAAGTTATGTACTCACCATCTGAGTAGGTAACTTAATTTGTCAGCAACCTGTGGGTATCGTATCCGAGCCGGCAGCTTTATTCAGCTCGAGCTCCAAGCTCCTCCCCCTTACCCATAACCCCCTGCCATCCTTCTCTGTCCTCAGATCGAGTTTGCTTAGCATTATTAAACACTACAACCAAAGGATCAACTAAACATCCTAACCTGATGTCATCTGATGCAGGGAGCACAAAGTTCCTAAAAAGGACGAACTACAGGTTAGGGGGACGGAGGGGGGCGGGGTTGGTTGCTGACAAATGAAGTTACCTACTCAGATGGAACGTTATGGTGAGTACATGACTTCTTTATCTGAAGAAGTTAACTTCATTTGTTCATCAACCTGTGGGACAGAGTCCCCAGCTACCAAAAAACATGGGAGGACCTCAAGGAAGAATATTCCGGAGAACTGCAGAGCCAAAGGACGCCCTCTTTCTGGAAATTATATCCAGCTTGTAATGGGTAATAAAGGTATGGGATGAAGCCCAAGTGGCTGCTGAACAAATGTCATCCAAGGACATCCTGGACCAAAAGGCAGCAGAAGTGGAAATTGATAGAGTAGAACGGGCGTGAACTCTGACAGGTTCTGGTCAGCCAGAACTCTTATATGCAAGTATACATTGTGAAATCCATCTGGACAATGTAGCTTTTGACACAGGTTTACCCAAAAAGGGTTTAGCAAAGGATACAAGGAGTTGCTCCGATTTCCTATGATCAGCAGTCCTGTGTAAATAGAACCTCAATTGTCTGTGCACGTCCAAAGAATGTAATTTGTATTCACCTTTGTTTTGATAATTTGGGGAAAAAAATGGTAAATTGATAGACTGATTAATGTTGGACTCAGAGGCGACTTTAGGTAAGAAGGAGGGATTGGTCCTGAGGGAAACTCTATCTTTATGGAAGACCAGATATGGAGGTTTGGCGCAAAGGGCTTGAAGTTCTGAAACCCTTCTAGCCGAAGTGATGGCAATGAGAAAGGCCATTTTCCAAGATAAGTATTTAAGATCTACCGAAGTTGCAGGTTCAAAGGGGGGGCCAGTAAGAGCCTGAAGAACAAGGGTTAAATCCCATGGAGGAACTGCATCCTTAACAGGAAAGTACCTTTTACGAAAGTTTTGCAGATCTTGGAAGAAGCTAATGAACTAAGATCACTTCGCACATGAAAGTGTGAAATTGCTGCTAATTAGAATTTGATGGTGGAGGAGCTGGCACCTTGATCAAATAAGTGTGACAAAAACTCTAATACAGCTGGTATCGGGGCTGTAAAGGGATCTAAGTGTCTATGTTCTGCCCAGATCGAAAAACATTTCCATTTGCTCTTATAGACCTTTCTAGTAGAAGGTTTATGAGCGGCTACTAAAATAGCTGTAACGGAGGAGGAGATACCGGGAGTCCTAGCTATGATTGGAACTGGATCAATCAAGCTGTGAGCTTGAGATTGTCCAGGTTTGGAGTTGTCAACTCCAGGGGGTGAGAAATCAGATCCGGAGTGGGATCCAAAATCCATGGAGGATTGACCAGATGAGACCATAGGCAAGGGAACCATGTTTGACGAGGCCAGAATGGGGCTATGAGGATCACTCTGCTCCCCAACCGACGAGCTTTCTGCAAGAATTTTACCATGAGGGGGAGAGGTGGATAAGCATAAAGTAGACTGGATGGCCAAACATGGACTAGAGCGTCTCCGGGGGATTCCCCTGGTGGGGGAAGTACAGCGAAGTACTCGCTGCATTTTGTGTTCGAAGGTGACGCGAATAGATCGCAGCAAGTTTGGCCCCACTTGAGGAAGATCTGCTTCGCTACTCTCAGATTCAGAGACCACTCATAAGGTGAGAGGATGGTTCGACTCAGCCTGTCTGCCAGAATGTTGGACAGACCCGGAATGTGCGTTGCTATGAGAAAGCGGTTGGTGGCGATCGTCCAGTCCCAAACTCTCATGGCCTCTCAACACAGCGGATAGGATCTGGTTCACCTCATTTGTTGATATACCAGACTACTGACATGTTGTCTGATTGAATCGCAATTGTCCCTAAGGGAAGAAGGGCCTGGAGTGCTTGCAACGCTAAAAGCACCGCCCTCATCTCTAGGACATTGATGTGCAACAAGGTCTCCGAGTGTGTCCACGTGCCTTGGACGGTTCTGCCCATGCAGTGCCCCCCACCCTAGGCGAGAAGCGTCCGTGGTCACCGTGGCTTGGGGTGGGGTCATAGAGAAAGGGTGCCCTTCCCGGAGATCCAAGGATTGGATCCACCAGAGTAGGGACCTCCTGCAAACCTTGCTGAGGGGGATAGCTGTACTTAGCGGATGTTGCAGGATGGACCATTGGACCTGCAAGGTCCATTGCAGGACCCTCATGTTTAGACGTGCTAGTGATGACAGACTGATGGCAGCCGCCATGGAACCAAACGCCCTCAGGACCAATTCCGCTGGGGGAGCCGGGGATTGTAAGAGGGCTATCACATGGAATGTCAAAGTTCAAAGCCTGTCCGGAGTTAGGAAGGCCCTCAACAGGTTTGTATCTAGCCTGGCCCCTATGAAATCTAAGGTCTGAGTTGGTTGACGGGAGGATTTCTTGAGATTGATTGAAATTCCCAGATGAGAGGCCAAGTGAAGGAAGTAATTCCTGGCTGAACAGAGTAGATGCCTGGTGGGGGCGGTCAGGAGCCAGTCGTCTAGGCACGGAAAGACCTGTATTCCCTGAAGCCTCAGGTGGGCCGCTACAACTGCCATCACTTTGGTGAACACCCTGGGGGCTGTGGTGAGACCAAAGGGAAGGACCCTGAACTGATAGTGGCTGGCTCCCAGCCGGAAGCAGAGAAACATTCTGGATTGTCTGTCCATCAAAATGTGGTAGTACACATCCTTGAGGTCTATACAGCACATCCAGTCGTTCTCCTGCAGGAGTGGGAGAATGGATTGAATGGTGACCATCTGGAACTTTTCTTTGCTTTATTTCTGTGGCTGCTGCCTCCCTTTGCTTGGGTGGGACATCGGGGAGGCTCCGGGGTCTGAGAGGGAGATTCAGAAAGGGGATAGTGTAGCCTCTGGATATGATTCGAAGCACCCAGAAATCTGTTGTAATGGACTCCCAAACTGCTAGGTGCCTCGAGAAACGCCCCCCAACTGCCTCCAGAGTGGAGCAGTCGGGTAACCCCTCAGGGTTGCTGCGCGGGTCGATCCGAAAAGGGTTCTCTCGACCCGAAATTCTTCAGTCCCCCTCTGCCTCTGGGCCGGCATCCTCCATGTCCTCCTCTGCCACCGAAGGACGAGGGGTCCGGAGCAAAGCGGGACTGTTGAGATTTTCGGAACCACATCTTCTTTTGTCCCCTTTGGTTCATGGAGAAGGACCTCTGGGGAGCCGAGAAGCGGATCCTGACGGCAGACAACGTCTTCCCATCTTTCTCGCTCTGGACCAGCATGTCGCGGAAGGTCTTGCCAAACAGCAAAGAGACGTCAAAAGGGGCATTTGCAAAGGACGCCTTGAAGGGTTCCACAAAGTCGCAGAGACAGAGCCAAGCATGCCGCCGTAAGACAATGCCTGCTACGCTAGCTCTAGCGGTTCCTTCCATGGCATGGGACAGAAGTCGCATAGACGTGTTCGAAATGGACTTAAGAGTGGCCATTCGGGCTGAGAATGTTTTCTTATCCTCGGCCGGCATGGACTCTGGGGACGACCCTGCGTATTCTTTGAGATCCCGCTGAAGTCGTATCACATGTGCCATGTAATTCAGCTACCTTACTGAGAAGGTGGCTGAAGCAAACATCCGCTTCCCTATGCGGTCCCTCGTCTGAGACTCCTTGTCGGGAGGGTGGACTGACGAACTCTCCTGGGCTAGTTCCTTCTTGGTGGCAGCTGCCACCAACATGGCATCTACTGGAGCACCCTTGCTCCAAACCGTCCTGTGGGTGGACTGAGAATTTTGTCTGGTCTCTTTGGTATGGGCTCCACAGTGTCTGGTTCCTTCTATGCCCTGGTAGTGATCAGATCTACCAGGGGACCGGCAGGAGGGGACACCCAAGAGGTAGATGGGCCTGCGTCAAACGCCTCCAGAACCAGACTCATCGGAGGAAGGCTTTTGGGCTGACCACCCCCCTCTAATACGAAGCATTTCCATAATGTCTCCGAAGGAGATGTCCTTGGGGGGGTGACCTTGGGGAACCTTCCCCTTCCTCTAAGTCTGTGTCCTCTGTCATGGACTTGGGTGAGTCCAAGTGCCTCCTCTTGCACTTACGTTTGTGAGAAACCTCCTCGGGGGGGGGCTGTCCGAGGATGCCTCACCAACCACATCCTGTTCCTCTAAGGGAACCATCTGGGACGTAGGCGCAGGCTGTCCCTGGGGCCAGATGATGGAAGGTAGGCCTGTCTGAGAGGAAGTGATGGGTGGAACTGCAGCAGGTGCCTGGGGCCTTGAGTCCCTCGACAAGGCCCTCTCCACAACATCGAACGCCGAAGGAGAACTGCTCTCTCTAAGCTCCGAGAGCAGCCCCTTCGGATCCGAGGTGCGGACCGGAGCCGGCACCGATGCAATCGGACCCGAAGGGCCAGTATGCTCTGACCAAGACGGAGCTGAAGACACAATGACACTTCCGGATCCGAAGCTCGGCCCACGGCTCCGAGAGCTCGGATCCGAAAAAGGACCCGACAAATTTGAGGGTGTGGTCGGAGCCGAAGTAAGGTGTACTATCGGAGCCGAGCCTCCCCCGGCTCCGATGCTAACTGGATCCGACGGCTCCAAACCCTGAAAATGGGTCGGAGAAGGAGCAATCTGGGCGAAAAAGGAGGTCGAGCCCCCCCCCCCCCCCCGGAGGCGGGGGGACAGGAGCACTCCCATCTGCAGTTGGGCCTGGAGAAACCTACGCATCATCCGGTCCATATCTGCATCTGACAAGCTTCAGGTCAATCTAGACGAGGCCACCGAGGCAGGCCTGGAGTGACGCCTTGAAGACCTCGAAGGCAGCCAGGTCTCCTCCTCCAGCTCTGGGGAAAATCGGGGTGAATGGATCCAGGAAGGAGAAGGCCCGGAAGCCCTAGGAGAGACTAACTGCTTAGCTGGCGGAGCCGAAGAGGAAGCTTCAGCCCGCTGCTTGTGGCGCTTCTCCTTTCTTTTCTCCCTCCTAGATTCCCTCTCCTCCTGAGCCATGGCGGGAGGGTGTGTCCCGGCCAGGGGAGCAGGAATCGAAGGCGGAACTGCTGCGGTAGCAGCCTATGCCACGGAGGGAGAAGAGGACGAAGCTGAGTCCGAGGACAGAAGTCCCGCCAGAATCAGCTTCGACCTCCTATCCCTCAAAGCCCTGGGGTTGAACGCTGCACAAATTGTGCAGCCCGAAGAAAGATGGTCAACCCCAAGGCAGATAACACACCGAGTGTGGCCATCCGCCGGACATAGCTTATGGCCACACTCGGTGCATTTAGAAAAGAAGGTTTTAGGGGCCTTGGCCATAGTAATAAAATAGGCCCAACCCAAACACACCTTCACACACACGGGGAAAAGGGAAGACTAGACTAACTAAAAAACTATAAATTTTACCAACAAGACTAGCTTAATTAACTACAAAAGGGAACAACACTCACTCTTTTAACAATTAAACTAAAAACCTAGATGAAAAAAGGTAATTTTCTTGAAAAACTCACGAAACCCTACACCTGGAACTAGTTCTAGGTGCTTGAATAAGCCGCGGCAAACGAGATCTGGGGACAGAGAAGGATGACAGGGGGTTATGGGTAAGGGGGAGGAGCTTGGAGCTCGGATCTTAGCTGAATAAAGCTGCCGACTCTGATCAGATTCGGATCCGATACCCACAGGTTGATTAACAAATGAAGTTAACTACTTCAGATCATTATTTATGTGCAATATGTCATTGTTATTTACATAACTCTCTGCATAGTTGACTTTATACATCTCTATCTGCAGTATGAAAGCTGTAAACTGCAAGTTTATGGCATATATTGGTGGTGGGTAAGTTTTTACATGTGTGCCTCTATTTATTTACAGTACTGTTTATATATATCTTTACATTTCTACCGAGTCTGTTCCTGTTGTTGTATGTTTTGTTTCTGCTGTAAAAAGCTTTCAATTTTTTACTTTACTTTTAGCATCTTATTTTTATTTTTAGCATTTAAATTATTATTAATTTAATCTATGTTCCTTCTTTAAACTGTCATTCTTATGGCACAAGCTGAGTATCGAAATTTTGTGCAGTGATACTCACATTTTCCTCTGTGTTGATCTGTATTACAATACAGTTTACTTGGACTTTGCCTTTTTTCTTAATTTTCTTCAGTGTCTTTATGACATGCTGTAAAAATTATCCTTGGTGTCTACTGTTCCCCAACCCGTGTCTTTCGTGGAGCACAGCTTGTTCTTCAATCTTCTTAAGTGCCTTTAATGCACGCATTAAGAAAGGAGGGGGGGTATCCATATTCATCAAGGACACCCACACCTCAAGACTGGTGGCAACGCACGATGCATCGGAGACCATCCAGGTGCAATTAACCATAGGCAAGACTGCTCTGCAAATTATGCATGTTTACAGGCCACACCACAAACTCAGGAACCTCACATGGCCTTCCCTCACAAAAAACACTAGGGATATAAATCACCACCCACCACCAATCATACTAGGTGACTTCAAATTACCCTTATACTGACTACACTACTACTCCCAAACAACCCCCCCCCCAAAAAGTTCCTGAATTCATATAAACTCAAATGCCCAAACAACTAGTCACCATCCCCCCAACAAGAGAGAATATACTTGATCTCTCATCATCGAACATGGGAGCACAATGTTCCAAACACCGGGTGTACCCCCACCACTAGGTGAGATCAGACCCACAAACTAATCTCTGGAGGTCCTCATCCCACCCCCCCCCAAAAGAAAAAAAAAGAAGAACTTCTCAAAGCAAAACTCACACTTAACTCACTACTTGGGTCTCCTTGTGAACCTGGGGGAGCCCCGGACGCCAGGAAGAAACAGTACTCAAACCGCTCAGATACAAATGCCTTCTACCAGCACCTGCAGGACTGCATGGAAAGCAAATAAAAAGAAAAACAAACAAAAAGAAAAACTGGTGTAAGCATCCAGTCTGGTGGCAAACTCAAACCAAACAAAAGACAAACAAACAAGGGAGAAGAAAAAAAGCCTTAAAGGTAAGAGGCAAAAAAAGGTAAAAAAAAGAAAAACCTCAAGTAAAAACTATAAAATCATTTCAAAATGATGTGAAGATTACTGATCCTACAGACATTGCCAAACATACTAACATCTCCAGCCAAAGTGAGAACTGCTCTCTCTCCAAAAAAACACAGCATCCATGGGACCTGAAGCTGTTTAATCAAAAGTCTTACCTGGGGATCATTACTCAGGGAGGCACTGCAACTGTGGTACCAAAGACATAGGGAATTTGCAGACTTTGGATCCAACTACTTTTCCTAGTACAAGCAAACGAGGCCACAAAGTAGATTTGATGAATATGCTTCACCTCAAAAAATCTCAGATAGCCTAGTATGAACCTATGAACCTATCCCTGTATCTAGTTTCCTCCACCCATGTGTTGCTAGATTTGCTCATTAGTCTAAGGGAGTGAAGAGGCATGACAGTCATATATTCATACATGCATGTGTGCATGCGCACGCGCGCGCGCACACACACACACACACACACACACACACACACACACACACACACACACACACACACACAGCCCCCACCCAATCGCACTTACATACACACTCATCCATGCAACCACACACAGACAAACCTACTCTATTTCCTACTGTGACCTCCCAAACAGATACACACTCAGATGCAGCCCCACATGTACACACACACACACACACACACACACACACACACACACACACACACACACACACACACACACACACCTTTCCTCCCACCTACATACACCCACACCCAACCAGACACACCCACACACAGACAAACCTGCTCTACTTCCTAGTGTGACCTTCCAAATAGATACACATTCACATGCAGCCCCACATATACATGCATATATGTACACCCACCCACCTTCCCTCCCACCCTCACACAACCACACACACCGACACAAATGCAAGCATACACGCACGGACACGGACACACACAGTCACACACACACACACACACACACACACACACACACACACACACACACACACACACACACCAGACACACCCACGCACAGACAAACCTGCTCTACCTACTGTGCTGACTCCCAAACATGCAGCCCCACATATACATGCATATATGTACACCCACCCACCTTCCCTCCCACCCTCACACAACCACACACACCGACACAAATGCAAGCATACACGCACGGACACGGACACTGACACACACACACACACACACACACACACACACACACACACACACACACACTAATACTACCTGTCTCCTAAACTCCCCAGCACCTACCTCTGTTGAGAGGGGTGAACATGAGCTCTTGGCCATACTCATTTACATGGCCAGCTGTATTACTTTATGCACCTGAGGGATTCTCTGAATTGCTTGGCTGCATAAATGTCTTACTGCAGGCATTTTAGAGGGATAGCATAAGGCTAATTAGCATATGCCTCTGCCCCAGAATGCCTCCTTAATATTTAGCATGGCTGCACAGGCAGCCCACGGCATGTCTTCAAGTTAAAACATATGGCAGGTCTGTCTCTAAGTTGTAGTTACCACAAAGTGTACATTTTGTAATAACCTTTCTGGATCAATCACACAATGTTTTATATTAATGACGAGTTTGTTTTTAGGGATACAAATTAAAATTCCCCATAAATCTTAAAAAGTAATATTATGCAAGGACTTTATGCACCACAAATAAGGATCCAAGTTATGGGAAAGATCCTCATAACGATTGACATCTGAAATGAAATCCATGGCATCCACTGCAAATAACCGAAAAATAAGAATTGCACTTAGTTAACTGCATTTATTTGAATTGCTGCTTCATTTTTGCTGATTGTGTCTGCATTTTTTTCTGAACTTTGAAATTCTGTACTACTGCTTTATATAGCATAGGCTAGATTCAGACTTGCTGAATCTAGACCGTTTGGTGTCACTGTGCTCTAAACCAGCCATCTTACGTTAAGAGGGCCTCCTTGCACCCTTGTGCCAGAAGTGTGTAGCTCAGGTTCCATCTGAGTTGGGGATTGCTGGAGAAATGCTCAGTTTGGGGCTTTCCCATTAGTAGTTTGTCTTAAAACTGTTGAATTTCACCTGTATTTATGCCTCACATTTGTGCGTAGCTGTGCATTGCACAATGGGGGTTAGCTCTGCCCTGTATAGATGCAAATGCCTTGAAACTTAAATTTTCCCTAGACGTCCATCAGTAGAACCCTTCAAGTCCCCTGTTGCTCTGCTGGCAACTCAAATGCACACTGAGCATCATCACCCCACCTCTTCACTCTAAACTGTCAACAGAATAAGCCCCTCTGTTATTCCTACATCATAAACTGATCTAACTTACCCACTCTCCGACAGTACTACAGTATAAACATGCCATTAACCTGCCATCCCACCATTTCTCCATCCAGCCTGACTGACTTGGTCATCCTGAGGCAATGTAGTAATTGCTTCACGTATACTGACAATTACTTAGTCCTAAAACAAACAAATACCATATGTGAGAGATGCAATTACACTATCAATTTGGAAACAATCCTCTCACATATCATAAAACAAGACAGCAAACAGGTTGTCAGCTCACACACTTCTCTCACAGAAGTTCAGGGCACAACACAAACCCACATATAAGGAAGTACTCACTAGAAGCCTACCAAAAGATCAGAGACCTCCCAAGCACAAATTATCTGCACATACCTCAACATGTACATAAACCATTGCACATAACACACATATCTATGTCTCACCAAATAAGCTCCCAAGACAAAACACCTCAAAACCTAATGTCTTGGTCATAGAAGAGACTATAGTGAGACACACAGATGTCTCCCTCACCAGGCTGGACAAGGAGAAGGTCACGGTCAGCTGCCTTATTGGGTGGCAGGATCTGTCAGAGAGACATGACTGAACTCCCAGATTATGTGTCCCAGACAGTTATCACCCTAGCCCTAAGCAGCATTCTACCTTCATCCAGGATGATGCCACAATACAAACAAAAATGACTGACTTCAACAACTGGCATAGCTTCTGATGTCATTCCAAGGGGATCCAGTATTTATCACCTTGGGAATATATGGCCGACAGGCCACGCTGCTTTGCCAGAAAGGGTCTGTGTGACAATTTGAGGTATGGCCAGCTATGCCAGGAGAAGTAGGGCAGAGGATGTGTAACATATGCCAGCACAGCTAGCTGGAATTTAGTAAAGAATTACACATTATTTTTACATCAAATTGATTTGTACAGATGCTTGTGTTGAAAAATATTTGTAAAACTGCTTGGGTTAAAAATGCGTTAACAATGTGCCCTGCTAGGCTGCAAAGAAATTTACATACATTATTGTAACTGTTTAAATGTATATATTGTAACAACAGATACTGGAACAGAAGAGGTTAATCTCAATCCATCTGACTTTGAGAAATAGTAAGAAAATTAAATTACTGGGCCTAGGCCATAAAGATGTTATTTCACAGTTTTGAATGAGGCCACAGACAAAATGTCTTTAAGGAGCATGGTTTATTGGTCTCTGTAGGAAGAGTAGAAGTTCATAATTGTTTTATGACTTCCAGAAGCTGCACTAGATCTGAACAATGCTCTTGTGTGTGTATTATTGATATGTAGCTGCTAAATTCTGGCAGTTTCTAGCAATAGAAGGGGTTCATGAGACCAGAAGTCAGATGACCAGATGTATGTGATGTCATTCTGTACAGAAATAATGTTTTAATAATGTTTTAATATAAGAGGAGACTGAAGTCTCAGCAGCAGTCTGTTTCTTGGAACCTGACTCAGAAGGATCACTCACCTACTTCATCTTGCCTTGCTCTAGTAAATGACCAGAGATAGTAATTATCTAAATCCGTTAGGAAAAAATAGTGAGATTAGTTAACTACTGTTTTTTTTCTGTAACTGTGTGACTCTATTCATCTGTGTTATTTTAATATTTCCTGTGACTGAAACTCTGGTGTTTACTGTAAATAGAGATTTCATATTTTCATGTTCTTTTATTATTTATTATTAAATATGTTTAAACTTTTCATTGTGGCTGGTATTTTACTGCAGTGGTGGTGCTGCGGTAGCGTTGTCGCCTCACAGTTAGATGTTGTCCTGTTCGATTCTCAGCTAGAGCGTCTTCTGTGTGGAGACATGCGTGAATGGGCATACCTTTGTTGAAGGATGTGCGTCAGAACTGGCAACTCGGCACGTAAAAATCTACTGCCAATCATTAGCGGACCGGAGTTCCACTGTGGTGACCCCTAACCGGGAAAAGCCGAAAGACACAAGATTGTGACCGGTATTTTAAAGATTTTTAACGTTTGAGAGTACTTATATCAATTGGTAACACTGTGGCCACTCCTGAAGCCTGGCTGTTTGGTCAACATTAACATTTGTATTAATATTAATGTCACTCAGTATAAGTGGATACCCTTGCAAGAGCCTTAGGTAGCTGGCTTTGTAGTGTCTGGTGGCAGGGATAACTACCTTATAGTCTGGGCAGAAGGGGGCACAGCGGGTAAATCTATGCCAGCCTTTCCCAGGTGTGTGTGTGTGTGTGTGTGTGTGTGTGTGTATGTGTGTGTGCATGTGGTGTTCATGGTGTGTACTAGGCTAATGGCCCTGGAGCCTTTACAAGCCTAGCCCATAGAAGTGCCCTGGCATCATGCCGCCCCACGTTAGTTCCCAGTGCCTTTATCAAGTACAGCCACTGGAGAGATCCCCAGGGTGAACTTTCTATTACCCATCCACTCATCAAGATTTCTCATGAAGAGGGACAACAAGGTGATTTGCTTGACATATACAGGAAGTCTGTTCCAGAGGATGGGCAGTCTCTGGGAGAGGAACTTGTCCCTCCAGCATGTTCTGTTAATTGTGTTAATGAGGTTGAGGCCTCTGGAGCATGTGGTGCGGAGAGATTGGGATTTCTTTAGTTGCAGCATTTCTAACACAGCTGGATCAGACATGGCTTTGTAAGTCAAGCAAAGATCACCTCCTACATAGGCGATATGAGACAGAGAATAACTGGAGTCTTTTGAGTCTGTCCATGTAGGACATGTGTTTAATGCCTAGGATCCTCTTCGTGAGGTACTTCTGTGACCTCTTCAGCTGTTGCAGGTGTTTAGTGAGGTACATGCCAAATGGGGCCTTATACTCAATGACTGGTCTAATGAGGGGAGAGTAGAGCGAGACCATGATCTCTTTCTTCCAGGATGCAAAACCCTTGGTAATGAGATGTGCCACACAGAAGGACTTTCTGACCACAGTGGCAATGTGGTGGTCGAAGCAACCTGCGTCCCCAGATCTCTTATAATGCTTTTAGTGTTCAGTGGGCTCCCATTCATGTGGTAATTAGTGGGAACTGAGTTTTTACCAATGGGGATGATGACACATTTGTTGGCATTAAGTTTAAGGCCATGGTTTCAACACCAGTCATTGGTCTCAGTGAAGCCTTTCTGTAGGATGACAGCATCACTTGGGGAGTTAATAATGGCTCCCAGTTTGCAGTTGTCTGCGATCTTCGTCAGCCAGAGTCCCTTTGAGTTGGCCTGGACTTCTGAGAAGTAGATGCTGAACAGGAGAGGACCCAGGACCAATCCCTGTTGGGCTGCACTCATGACTGGTCAGCAGTCTGACTTGGAGTCTACTACTTTCACACTGTGTGTTCTATCTGTGAACCAATATTCAACCCACCTAGTGATATAGGGATTGATGCCTAGTTTGCTGAGTTTATCAATAATTCCCGAGTGAGGAATGGTATCAAAGGCCTTGGCCAGATCGAGGTAGGCTCTATGCACTGCCTTTCCTTCATCCACGGCCCTGATGACTGACTCAAAGAAGTCAACCAGGTTGAGCAGGCCTGATCTCCCTTTCACAAAGCCAAATTGCATGGGGTCTAGAGTTTGGAGATTTCCTACATCTTTGTTAATTAGGTCCATGATGATGCGCTCCATAGCTTTACATATCAGACTCGTCAGGTTAATGGAGCGGTAATTCCCAGGGTCTGTAGTTGCTCCCCCTTTATGGGGAGGGATGACTGTAGCAGTGTGCCATTCAGTAAGGACAAAGCCTGAGGTGAGGCAGTGACTGAACAGGGAACAAAGATGTGGTGCCAGTTCGCTTTGTAGTTCATGTATAACACAGCCAGGGATATTATCAGGTCCCATAGAAGCTGTATTCTTGGCCTTGAACAATGCAGCTTTAACCTGTGCTGCAGTAATGCTGGTTGCCTGGGTATTGTGAGTGGTCCTTTTGGGGGGAGTGAGGTGTAAAGTTGGCACTGAATCTGTCGGCCAGTATGTTGGCAATATCTGTTGGCTCAGTATAGGAGGTACCATTGTGCAGTAACTTAGAGCAAATCTGGGTATTCCTGTGGAGGTTCTTGATATAACTATAGACAGCTTTGATTGTTTTTAGTGTCTGCCACAATTCTGCCTTCATAGCTGGCTTTACAGGATTTGATGAGGGATCTCTAGCTTTTTGTCGAGGCTAATAAGGGAATTTTTCCAGTCTTGGGACTTCATTTTTTTCTGCAACAGTTTCTTCCTTCTGTGGTAGAGTTTATTAATGGCATGGGACCAAGAGATTTGCTTCCTTTTTTTGGAGGAGAGCATCTTGGTTCTGTTGGGTATGGCTAGTTCCACGCATTTATGTACATGTTCAGACAGTGCACTGGGGTATGATTCGGCAGTCATGCAGCTATTTTCCATTGGCATGGGTGCCGTGAAGTTAGCCACCTCTGTTTTTACGAGCCCAAAGTCAGCTTTGGAGAAGTTTTTCAGGGTGGTTATCTTTGAAGGGGATGTGGGTTAGATGTGGATTTCCATGGTGATTAGTTTATGGTCAGATCTGACCAGGGAGGGGTGTAGAGAAACGAGGGGTGTAGAGCAATGATCGCCCATATTAGTAATAACCAGGTCAAGAATGTTGCTTCCTCTAGTGGGGGTCAGAATGAGCTGGTCCAGGGCATTGGAACTGATGAATTCCAGGAAGCATTGGGCCAGTGTATTGGTGCTTGAGTAGTTTTCCCAGTTGATGGAGGGGTAGTTGAAGTCTCCTAGTATGAGAGTGTTGGGTTGGACCTTGACAGATTCCAAGGTGCTTAAGAACATGGAGTGAGAGTCTAGGGACATTGTTGAGGACCTATAGCAGGCTATGACCTGGATCTCTATCTTATCCAATGTTAGTTGTACCTGAAGTATCTCAGATACAGTATGCTGGGCTACTAGTCTGGAGGTGTGCATATCCTTTCATGAATATAGAGACACCACCGCCTTTGGAGCTATGGTTCATGTTTCGGGGCCAAAAGGTGTGGAATGAGTTACAGCCTGGTACCACAGGGGTGTTTTCTGCCACTTTAAACCAAGTCTCCATTACAGCACAAATGTCAATATTCTCCATTTGAGAAGTGCTTCGAGCAAGTGAATCTTGAGATTTAGACTTCGAGCATTGAGCAGTATGACCCTCAAATTGCATTTATTTATAGCTGTTATGGTGGTAATTTGGTCTTTGGAACATCACCTAAAAAAGGCACTATAGGGGTGGCAAGAGCCTTAGCCAGTACCCGGAAACCCAGGAGTAACAGATGCAGGCCATCACTGTCAAAGCATCGAGGTCTGTCAATCATGTCATCCCAAGCAGACAGATACTGGACCCTTTAGAATGACACCAGAAAAGTACAGTTTTGTACCTACCATAAATGTAGATGTCCGATAGACATGTAACTGCAGTCATAACATATGGGTTGTCCTGCCTCAGGCAGCCCTCGGTCGGCCGGATTCCAAAGTCTGGGTCCGACGTCGGCTGATGTCGCATTTTCCTCCAACGTCAGAGCGGCTGGGGTACATAAGCATCAGCCGACGCCATTTTCTTCAGTGTTTCTTGCCCCAGATGCCAGGTGCCCCCCAAGGAAGGCTGTAATCAAATTTGGAAGACAAAAACAGGATTCCAGACAAATAAATGAGCAATAAAACAAATACACCATAACAGATATCCCCAGCTAAGAGAAACAGGGATAGGAGTGGACCCTAGGCATAGAGGGGTATGGTAGGAGGGAAAATCCGACTGCAGTTGCATGTCTATCGGACATCTACATTTATGGTAGGTACAAAACTGTACTATGTCCTTCAAGAATGCAACTGCAGTCATAACATATGGGTAGAATACCATAGCTTAGCAGGGGGAGGAGGAATGCTCTAGGAAAAAGATGGAGTGGCAATCAAACCCTGCAGGACTGCCGAAGCAAAGCCTGCTCTGGATCTGGAGTATAGAGGGAGATTGTAGTGTTTGGAGAATGTATGCACGGAGCTCCATGTAGCAGCTTCTAGAATGTCCTTAGTAGGCACCCCTCTTAAGAATGCTGTAGAGGTGGCTGTAGCTCTGGTGGAATGTGGCCTGACATTGGCTGGAACAGTCTTTCCATGAAAGGAATAACAGAATCTGATGCAATGTCCAATCCATTTTGAAATTGTCTGTTTTGAAATTGCTTTTCCTTGGACTGCAGGGGCGTAAGCTACCAAAAGTTGTTCAGACTTCCTACTGGCCTTGGTTCTGTCCAGGTAGTATCGAAGTTGTCTGTGAATGTCCAAGGTATGTAACAGTCTTTCCCCCTTATTCTCAAGATTGGGGAAGAAAGCAGGCAGATGAATAGCTTGATTTAAAGAAACCCTAGATACCACCTTAGGCATAAAAGTAGGGTTGGTCCTTAATGAAACCCTGTCTCTGTGAAAAATTATGAACGGTGGTATTGCCATTAGGGCCTGTAGTTCCGAAACCTTTCTTGCTGAGGTAATTGCCAACAGGAAAGCTGTCTTCCATGAGAGAAACTGCAAGTGAACTGTAGCTGCTGGCTCAAAAGGAGGTAGAGTCAGTTTTTCTAGGATAAAATTGAGGTCCCAGGCTGGTACTGGGGCCTTTCTTGGTGGCTTAATGTTCTTGATTCCCCTGAGGAATTGCAGGAGGATCAGTGTTATATCTAGCTGAAATAGCTGATGCATGCATCTTTATGGAAGAATATGAGAGGCCGTTCTTTAGGATATCTGCCAAATATTCCAAGATGAGTGGGATGTTCAACAATGATGCATCATGTCCCTTGCTGGTATTCCAATTGCTGAATCTCTTCCATTTTGCTAAGTAAACCTTTCTGGTGGATGGTCTTTGAGCCTCTGTTAGTATCCGCTGAACTTCCTTGGAGAGAGATAGGTTGATGTTATTTATGGGATCTCCCAGGCTGTTAGCTGCAGTGTCTGAAGGTTTGGATGCACTGTTTTGAAATTGTGTTGAGTCAAAAGTAGAGGCCAATGGGGAAGGGCCCACCTCCTGGTGTGACATATGCTCCGTAGTAGTGGGTACCAGTGTTGTCTTGGCCAGTCCGAGCTATTATGATTCCCTTGGGTCTCTGCTTTGATCTTTAGTAATACTGAGGTCATCATTGGCAGAGGTGGGAATGCATAGATTGTTAGGAAGTTCCAGTTGAATGAGAGAGCATCTATTTTCCAAGCTTTTGGATGGTATGTCCTTGTGCAGAATTTTTGTAGATGATGGTTGAGGTGAGAGGCAAATAGGTCTACTTCTGGCCTGTCCCATGTCAAGTGAGTTGTGTGAAGATCTTCGGATGTAACCTCCACTCGTGTGGATCTGTGAAATTCCTGCTTAGGCTGTCCGCCAAGACATTGTCTTTGCCTGGAACAAACTGGGATTGTAACTGGATGTTTAGGCTCAGTGATTTCTCCCAAAGATGCATTGTCAGTCTGCAAAGGGGTAAGAGTGGGTGCCCCTGCTTGTTTATATACCACATCACAGTGGTGTTGTCTGTCCGTATCAGTAAATGGCCTTGCTGAAGTTGGTGTTGAAAGGCCTCGATGGCATGCATTACTGCCAGCATTTCCTTTTGGTTTATATGTAGATGTGTTTCCTTTGGAGACCATTGTCCTTGTATACACCTGCCTTCCATGTGCGCCCCCCATCCAAGGTCTGAGGCGTCTGTGGTCATGGTCTGTGTTATCTGTGGTTTTTTGAATGACATACCTGTGTTTGCCTGGCTCACCGAGGCCCACCATAGGAATTCCTTTTGTAGGCATGGAATGAGCGGTATGGTTGTCTCCAAGTTGTTGCTGTGCTGAGACCAAATGCTTTTTAGGTACCACTGAAGCTTTCTCATGTGTAGTCTTGCTAATGGAACCAGGAGAATGCAGGATGCCATGTAACCCAGGGCCTGTAGGAATCTCCTTGCAGTCATCTGGGTGAGTTTTGCTAAACCTTTGAAGTAATGAGTTAACTTCTCTTGTTTGTCTTCTGTCAGGTAAGCCATTTGAGAGGCTGTGTCTAATTTGGCTCCTAAGAAGATTATTTGCTGGGATGGCTGCAGACTTGACTTTTGGAAGTTGACTGTGTATCCCAGAGCTTCTAGTAATCTTATGACATAGTCCAAGTTTTTTGTCAACATCAATTTGTCGTCCGCTTGTATGAGGCAGTCGTCCAGGTACAGGTAAATTTGTATCCCCTGGAGCCTGCAATGAGCAATTACTGAAGCCAGGCATTTTGTGAATACTCTGGGTGCAGTAGATAAGCCAAATGGCAATGCTGAGAATTGATAATGCTCTGGCCCTGCAAGAAATCTGAGGTATCTTCTGCAGCTGTGTCTGATAGGGACATGCAGGTATGCCTCCTTGAGGTCCAGAGTAATCAGCCAAGACCCCTTGCCCAGCATGGGAAGGAGTTGCTGTAGAGTCAGCATTTTGAACTTTGGTACTATGAGAAAGGTGTTTAATGTGGACAAATCCAGTATTGGTCTCCACTGAGATTCTTTTCTTGGAACAAGGAACAGTCTTGAGTAAAATCCCTGGCCTTGTTCTTGTTGTGGAACTTTTTCTATTGCTTTCATCCGAGTCAGCAGAGAGATTTGCTTGATAGCCTCTGCCCTCTGGTTTGGTGGTAGGTTTGGCATGCCTTGTTTTCTTGGCAAGGTATGAAAATGGAACCTGTAGCCTTGGTCTATAATGTCCAAAATCCATTTGTCCTTTGTCAGTCTGTGCCAATTTTCTGCAAACAGAGATAATTTTCCGCCCAAGGGAGCTTCCATTTGTTCCCTGGTAGGCGGAAGTAGAGGAAAGTCATTGAGATTGAGGCTGTGGGGCAGGTGAAACCCCTGCGTCGCTTCTTTGGTTTCCTGGCTGCCATTGTCGCCCCTGTAAGGACCTCTGTATTGGCCTCTTCCACGGCCACGCCTGTTTTACCCTTTGAAACTTTTCTGTATTAGGAAAGGACCAGTTTTTTGAAGGCCAATTCCTACTGAATCTGGGGGGTTGAACCTGGAGGAAATCTTTCACCGTCTGAACTGATTTTGCTTTTTCCTCGATGGTCTTTAACACATCCTTAGCATTAGCACCAAAAAGCTTGTTCTTTTCCAAAGGTGCATCTAGAAGTTTTGCCTTCACATGATCTGTAGAGGTTGATCTTTTAACCATGCATGTCTTCGAATGACTGACCCTGTCATAGCTGCCCTACATGAAGCTTCCAGTGCATCATACCCACACTGTAGGAAGTGATTGCTTACTTGCTGAGTATTATGTACAGCTTCCTGCAAAGCCTTCCTGTCTAAAGGATCAGGAGTGGCCAATGTTTTTTGTAAATTTTCTAACAGGAAATCCTGACATTGTAACATATGAAAAAGGCAATTCAAAGCTCTCATAGATAAGGTAGTGGAAGTGTAAACCTTTTTGCCCCATCTCTAATGACCTAGCTTCCCTGTTGGAGGACAATGGATTTTTAGAGGTGGAAGCTGAAACTCCTTTAGGCCCCTGTGAAACAGTTTCCAAATCAGCAGAATGGGCCCTGAATAAATGGGAATGTGTTTCTGGAACCCTGTAATACCTGTCTGGCTTGGCTGGAGCAGGAGGAAGAGAGTCAGGGGTAACACTAGAGTCAGAATATAAATCATCCAAAACATCAAGTACAGGAGGAATAGCTAAGGGCCTGTGCTGGGGCTTCTTAAGGAAAGTCCGAAGGTGCTTTCTGGAATCAGAATATTCCTGGCCTTGCCACTTGAAATGTTCCCTCATGGTATGCAGAACTTCCCCAAAAGAAATATCCTCAGGAGGGGAGGCCGAGGGAATGGAATCCTCTGCATCCGAGTCCTCATAGGTCTGGAAGAGCTCTTCCTGGCTATCAGAGTGGACAGAGCCCTCAGAATCTTCATCTGACGGAATAGGGTCAGGGGGTTCAACCCGGGCCTTTTATCAGAAGGAGGCTGGGATCCTCTCTCAGGATGGGCCTGTGAACCTCTAATCATAGAAATTAAATCAGCAGCCATAGACATAATTTGTGTCTCTGGAGTAGGCTGAGGTAAGGTTTTAGTAGTAAGATGTTTTGTTTTGCTGGCTGCCTTAGCCCTAGTGTAGGCCTTAATAGACATGGCCATAGGAGGCCTGGCAGCTCCACGTGCTGGAGTGACCTTGTCTACAGCAATGGTCTCAGGCATTTCCTCGGTTTCGGTATCCGGAGGAAAATCAATAACTGGCGTCGGAGTGATATCCGGAATCGGAGTCGTCGGTAATGCAGTGTCTTCGGTTCGGAGCGGTGGAGAAACCGTCTCAGAGGGAACCGGAGCACTCGCGATTGGTTTTGGCGTGGAGTCGGAGGTAGACGCGGGCCGAGGATGTCGGTCCCGGTCTTTTCGTTTCTTGGGAGTTTGCGATGTTGGAAGTTCCAATGGCATTGTGTAAGCAAATTTTTCGCCGAAAAAATCTTCAGCGAACTCCGCCCGGCGCCTGAGAGTGCGCTTGTTGAAGTGAGCACAGGCTACACAGGCCGAGACGTTGCGGTCTGGGCCAAGGCAAGGAAGACAGTAAGAGTGGAAATCCTTATGAGGTATTTGTTTACCACAAGAAAGACAATTGTTAAATTTTTCAGTAATTTCTGACATCGGCTGAGGCAAGAAAAGCTCCCCAACGGGGTACTTAGCTTTTCTGATGACTTCGGAATCGAAGAATACAGGAGCTGACCGACCGGCACTTGCGAACTGCTTCTACTTCGGGCACCGCGCGGCAAGAAAGACTGAAGAAAATGGCGTTGGCTGATGCTTATGTACCCCAGCCGCTCTGACGTCGGAGGAAAATGCGACATCAGCCGACGTCGGACCCAGACTTTGGAATCTGGCCGACCGAGGGCTGCCTGAGGCAGGACAACCCATATGTTATGACTGCAGTTGCATTCTTGAAGGACATCTTAGCCAATTGTTGAAGTCAATCATTTTTTATTTGTACTGCGGTATCATTCTGGGTGATGGTAGGATACTGCTCAGGGCTAGGGTCATACCTGCCTGGGCCACATAATCCGAGAGCTCCACCATGTCTCTTTTCATGCAGTCCAGGTAGGTGTGTCTCAGGTCATTCACATCCACATGGACAATGACAGAGTCATACTTGTACACATTATGGAGTAACCTGAGTACATGTGTTATGTGTTGGATTCTGGCACCTGATAGCTGACTGTTGCCTTCTTATTATTCAACCTAGTGAGTGGGACATCTGTGTGCCTTACTATTGAGTCACCTGTGATTGGTGTATTGGGCAATGTGTTTAGCCTTAGGGGCTTAGGTTGAGGGGCACACTGTGAAGGTGAGCTATGTGTCCTGTGGTTTGTGCTGTGTTGTGATGGTCGAGTGCATTTCTGTCTTGTAGGTCTCTGCTGTTTGGGTAAATTTCTAGTGAGAGCCTCCGTGAAGGTGGGTGTGTGGTTTGTGTTTTTATGTGAGAGATGTGATGGTTGGTGTTTTGAAGGGCTATGTGTTCCATGTGGTGTGGTGTAGGTGTTGACCTTCTCCTCTTACTAGCAAGTCCGGTCTTGGCTGGAGAGCGGGTAACTTCGAATTTGGTGATATAAGTGCATCTCTCACAAGTCTGAGTGTTGGGAGATAAGAGGAGAGGGTTGTCTGTGTACATGAGGCAGTTGCTACACTCCCTCAGAATGCCTAACTGCACTAGGTTAACAGGAGAAAGCACAGGGAACTACTCTTTAATCATGCCAGGAGGAGTGGTCATAACTACTAAATACTGGGGATATTTCCATGAAGAACAACTAGTGCTGATGGCCTACTAAAACCTGACACAATCCCCCACTCGGGTATCACTGAAAAATTCTTCCAGCTAGGTGTTAACCCTTACATCACTCGATGGGTAGCTAACTGGCTCACCAACAAAATGCATACTGTCAAAGTTGGTGACTCCACCTCTACCAGTAGACTCATCTCCAGTGGCGTACCGCAAGGATCTGTACTGGGCCCTTTACTATTTGGAATCTATTTCTCAGAAGTCCAGGCTAAAGTAAATGGCCATTGGCTTACTAAGTTCACTGACGATTGTAAACTAAGTGCAAACATTGAGTTTCCCAACAATGTTAACATACTACAGGAGGGGCTAATACATACAAATGATTGGTGCCAAAGTCACAGACTAACACTAAATGCAAAAAAGTGTACTATTACCCAATTTGGTACAGTGTAATTCCCGCTAATTACAATATTGATAGCACCTCTCTAAGTTCAAACCCAGTGGTGTGAGATTTGGGAACACAGGTTGACAACAATCTGAAATTTGAGCACCAGGTTTCCATGGTAGTAAGGAAAGCCTCCTACATTGCTCATCTCACAGGTAAAGGCATCGCATCCAGATCTAAGAATGTTATAACTCCACTTTACTTAACCCTAATCAGACCATTAATGGACTATAATGATCCCTTCTGCATGTATCTCTCCAGACATCTGCAGCAACTGGAGAGACCACAGAGATTTCTCACTAAGAAGATACAGGGCCTCCAAACCATGACTTACGTGGACAGACTGAAAGCCCTGTCACTGTACTCTATATCATATAGGCTACTGACAGAAGACTTGAGCTTGGCCTATAGGGCAGTCTCTGACCCCAACCTGATGGGAATGCTGCACATTCGCAAATCAAATAGCACTAGAGTCACTTGCTCTAGGGATCTCAACCTTGGCAGTGACATTACCAGAACATGCTGGAAAGAGGTATGTCTCCCAGAGATTGTCGCTGCTGTGGAATAAACTTCCAATTCATGTGAAGCAAAGATCCTCAAAGACCCTATTCAAGTGCAACCCGGACAAATGGATGGGTGACCACAAATTCACCCCAGGGGAGGCACCCATGTCCATCAAGGACAGGAGCAGTTGGTGCTGATCTGTAAAGTACGTCCATCTAACCAAGGAGATTGGGGCAACCTGGGATTAACATGGCTAGGCTTACAAGGGCTCTAGGAGTGCTAGCCTAGTAACCTCCTATCAACCTATGAACTTGCTACATTTACCTCACAAACCTAAATATTATTACAATAAAGAAAAATGAAAAGTCATCTTTCACATGTGCGTTATATTTAGAACTAGTGGCAAAGAAAACAAGGGAATCAGAAATTCAAGGACATAACTGGCATGGCAGTCAAGAAAATCTTACTCTATTTGCAGATGATATTTTACACCTGATAAAACCAGAAAGGGACATTTCAGTGTTGTGGAACATTGTGAGAGAGTTTCAAATCTTTTCGAGATACAAAATTAATAAAGCTAAAACAAAGAAAATAGCTCTAAATTATGTACCCACACAAGTATTGGTTCAGCAATATCCACATTTATGTAGACATGATAAGATGAAGTACTTAGGAGCATGGATTAAAAAGGATTCTAGTGTGGCAGCTAAGGACAGGTATGAAGAACCAAACAAAAGATAATACAAAAATGGAGCAACTGGAAGATCTGTTTTATGGATATGGATAGCAAGATACAAGCAGTTAAAATGTTTGTAGTCCCTTTAGTTTTATACACATGTCAAGCATATTTTATCAACCACAGGAGAAGCTGTTGATAGTAATTAATAAAGAGTTGAAGGATTTTATCTGGGAAGGGAAGATGACAAGAGTCAAGTGGGATAATCTGATTCTTTCAATAGAACAAGATAGTCTGGGTTTACCCAATTTGAAAGGGAATTTCACAGCTACACAGTTAAGCTTCCTATATATAGTACAAGCAGAAACCTATAATTCAAAGTAGAAAGGGATGATGATGAAATGGGGAGAAACTCAAGAAACAAGGGAAGACTGGGATTTTGGATGCAGATCCTTAAGGAGAATAATAATAACCATACGGAATACTATATTCATAAAATAGCAAAAGGTATTCTAAGAACTAAGCCAACATGGAAATGGAGAAAGGAGAGTCTGACAACAGGGATAATTGCAATTAGGGATAAAGACAACAGGCAAGGAAGGGCTGGAATTTATTGGAGAAAACTGGCAAAAAAGAACCAAGGGATTGGGAACAAATAATTAGAGTGGGAAAGGTAACAGGATGGGAAAAGGTCAAGAATTTATTTGGACTGCAGGCTAGAGATTGCTTTCCTTATCAAGTATTGATATCAGTGTATAGGCAAAGAGATCCTAAGAGAAAGACCAGCACTGGTAGAGATTTTAGTAGAATCTTGAACAAATAGCTGCTGTTAAAGAATATTAGTAGAGCATATAAAATATTGCATGATAACTATAAGAATCAATTAAAGGAGGTTAGAAAGGAATGGGAAGAGACAGACTGGATAAGCAATTCATAAAGAAACAATGAAGGGATATATGCAAGTTTCCCAAATATACAACAAAGTCTAGAAGACTTAGGATCTTTGCTTGGAAGTGTTTACATAGGTATTTTTTATACCCCAAGTAGACTCCAAAGACTTTTTCCTCAGGTAGATAGCAAATGTTGAAGGAGTGATGGGGAAGAAACATGTAATTCGGAACATATTTTCTGGGAGTGTAATGAGTTGGCAGACTTTAAACATTTCCTGCACACTACTGTATCAGAAATACTGGGCGAGCAAATTGGTATGACTAAGAAAATGCTTGTTTTGAGCTACGCTACAGAATTGGAATTGCCTAAGCATATGCTGAGTCTAATTATGGTGGCTGTCAAAAAAGCATTTACTAGAAAATGGAAATCAAAGTCTAAACCAACTGTACCAGAAGTAGTGAATATAGTAACAGAGGTAAAACACCAGGAAATGGGATCTTTAGAAAAGGGTAGGAGCAAATTGCATAGAAAAAATGGAAATTGTTGGAGCAATACATGCAGACAAGTTATGATGTTTAAATGAAGACAAGATTTGAAAGAGCTATGTAAATGTTTGACAGTGACTGGATAGATTATAAGTGATGTATAATGTTTGCAATAAAATTATGTCAATATGGTTTATTTTCATTTATATAGATGCATTATTGTTTACATCATAAGTGATAATAAAGACATTTCTTGTTTAATGAATGTCATCTTTACATGTGTGGAAAAAAAATTGAGGTATAATGACCAGAGCTTTGTTCCTGAACAAGGCTGAATATGGGGGAGAAAGTGATGCTGTAAACTTCAAAACTCTAAAAGAAGACATTCGTACTGCTCTGAGTCTAACCAGCTCCCGATATCTACTAGAAAAATCGTTCAGATTTGCAGGACTTCTATCACCAGAACTTGTATTACTTACTGATTCAGGAAATAAGACAAACCTGGTGACTACTAAGGAGTACTTCACAAAGACAGCATAACAAGGAATTGTCCAGGAAAGCATCAATTATAGCTGCCACCTGATGGCTGTTTTGTAAAGTACGTTTCTAAGTCAAACTACACAGAAACCATGACTTGTTTAATGAATACATCTTTCCATCTGCAGAAAATAACATTTTGCTTCAACTATTGTTTTTGTTGAGACTAAAAGGTCACATATTTGATGTTATTTCTCCTTGTGTATTTTGTGCAGACCTAGTTTAGGTACATGTAACTGTAAGTACATTTATAAGACGGTTATTTAACACCTGTTAGCGGACCGGAGTTCAGCTGTGGCGACCCCTAACTGGGAAAAGCCGAAAGACACAACAATAACAACAACAACATACCTATATACATATATCTGTGATGAATAGGGAAGACAGCTATGCTGGATCCTTCAGCATCTAAGCAAAAACATCTAAAAGAGACAAATAAAAAAAAACATCTGACAAGTAACATTTAAAAAAAAAAAAAGTTTTGCAGGTGGCAAACGTCTCTCCAGCCTTACATTCCCTTACTGAAATATACTGACATAATAATGACAAATCCATGGAGAAAGAGCAAAACACCACAAGAAGAAAATTGTTCCTACTTCCTTGTTTGAAGCATTTGGGAAATGAAACCCAAGTACTCAAACTGTACCTATAATTTAGAAAGTAACTATCTAAAGAAAACTTCTAGCTGTCCACTACCCACTCCCTGAAATATACAAAAAAGGGTACCATAAAAAGTGACACACACAAAACTGCAAACCACATGTAAAAACAGTGAAATTTTTAGGGCACTTTGATTCTTGTGTTCGATATTACTGGAACTAAACAAAAAAGATGACACAATGCACACACACACACACACACACACACACACACACACACACACACACACACACACACACACGATGTACAGTAACTCAGCTATGAAGTTAAATAAGTACTTTATTATAATAAAGGCAAACACCTGCACTACAATTTTAAATCTCTCAAGTATGCATGAAGACTGAAGTGTGCTACAAAGTTACTCAGGGCAATGGGAATGGCAAATCTGGAGGAAACTGTATGACTGATTATTAAGATATACAAGTTAAAAATGTCTTGACATACAGAGAAAAAGTTGAGCTACATCATGTGGTTCTGGGTCTGATACCCCAATCTCAACTCACAAACTGTGTGACTCTAAGCAGTGTTTAACCAGACTACACTCTGAGGTGAGTCCTGTTATGAGACAGTAGTCTAGTTTGCTTACCCAGGTAACAAACTGACAAAATGAAATAAAAAATCTCTAAGACTGAGAGACTTGAATTCTTACTGAAATTAAGTTTAACAATTAATCTTCTGAAAACTGTATAAAAATAATGAAAAATTCAAATGCCATCACACTTAACAGAAAAAAGTATTTCTGTCTTATGGAGGCAATGACAAGACACGTTAACGTGTCTGAGGATTTCAATGTGTACTATGTTATCTAATTTAAAGCAAGAGGCTGTGAGTTTGCCAGTACTCTACAAAGTTCCTCAGGATCTCTGTCTGTTATATGAAAGAGCTCTTGTATGAAAATCTGAATAATCTACTGTACATTCTAATGTTAAATGCCAAAAGTGAAACTGCTTTCTATCTGTATATCATAATATAGCATTTTTACACTGAATAACAGAAAATTCAACTTGCTGTTGTAGCAACAGTTTTAAATCTTCACTTGGCAGTTTCAGTGACTGATCAAGTACAGAAGATATTAATATGTCTCAGGACTGTGAGTATATACTTCTCATTGCTACATCAGTGCAACACCCAAACTGCAACTTTTTACACTGTCTTCAAATGAAGCACTAAAAATCTTTCCCTTCCATTTCTTTAATGATAATTCTGCCATATCTACTGCCACATAACCATGTAACTAACTATATGGATGTCTAGTGAGAGCTCTTCTAGGATTTAATCCTTGTGAAGAAATTATGAGAGAACAGTCATTTTTCCAACTTGCCACAACAGGTGTTGCCAAATCATTAAAATGCAAATATCTCAAAATCAGTTTCAACACTTTGTACAAGAATCATGTACAATGGGCACAAATTCATATATCATATTTAAGACAAGTTTGGCAGTTGCAGTTTAATCAGAAAAGATGATTCTTTAACAACCTTCTTAATCAAACTCATCTTTAAACAGCCTTGCAAGCCATACTAGACAAAGCTCTAGAAATTACTAATTTGCTTAAGTATACAATTTACAGTATTTATGACAAAAACATCATAGTGATTATGCCTACTAAAACTAATTTCAGTCAACACCCACAATGCACTATTACCTGGATTTATTATGAATAATCAAAACTAAAACATCTAAAAACAAATGCATTCCAAACAATAATTAATTAGGAAAAAGCAACATCACTACATAACATAAAAAATAATTTTCTTGCACTCTAAACACCCAAACTCTTGGTCTCTACTAACTTAGAGTGGATAAACTCTTAGGAAAGGGAAAAGTGTACAACACATACAAAACTGACCTTTTCCTATTCTCCTATGCCCTCAATTACATCACTTTCGATGGGTAGCTAACTGGCTCACCAACAAAATGCATACTGTCAAAGTTGGTGACTCCACCTCTACCAGTAGACTAAGTCTCCAGTGGCGTACATAAGGATCTGTACTGGGCCCTTTACTATTTGGAATCTATTTCTCAGAAGTCCAGGCTAAAGTAAATGGCCATTGGCTTACTAAGTTCACTGACGATTGTAAACTAAGTGCAAACATTGAGTTTCCCAACAATGTTAACATACTACAGGAGGGGCTAATACATACAAATGATTGGTGCCAAAGTCACAGACTAACACTAAATGCAAAAAAGTGTATTATTACCCCATTTGGTACAGTGTAATTCCCACTAATTACAATATTGATAGCACCTCTCTAAGTTCAAACCCAGTGGTGTGAGATTTGGGAACACAGGTGGACAACAATCTGAAATTTGAGCACCAGGTTTCCACGGTAGTAAGGAAAGCCTCCTACATTGCTCATCTCACAGGTAAAGGCATCACATCCAGATCTAAGAATGTTATAACTCCACTTTACTTGACCATAATCAGAGCATTAATGGACTATAATGATCCCTTCTGCATGTATCTCTCCAGACATCTGCAGCAACTGGAGAGACCACAGAGATTTCTCACTAAGAAGATACAGGGCCTCCAATCCATGACCTACGTGGACAGACTGAAAGCCCTGTCACTGTACTCCATATCATATAGGCTACTGACAGAAGACTTGAGCCTGGCCTATAGGGCAGTCTCTGACCCCAACCTGATGGGAATGCTGCACATTCGCAAATCAAATAGCACTAGAGTCACTTGCTCTAGGGATCTCAACCTTGGCAGTGACATTACCAGAACATGCTGGAAAGAGAGGTATGTCTCCCAGAGATTGTCGCTGCTCTGGAATAAACTTCCAATTCATGTGAAGCAAAGATCCTCAAAGACCCTATTCAAGCGCAACCTGGACAAATGGATGGGTGACCACAAATTCGCCCCAGGGGAGGCACCCATGTCCATCAAGGACAGGAGCAGTTGGTGCTGATCTATAAAGTACGTCCATCTAACCAAGGAGATTGGGGCAACCTGGGATTAACATGGCTAGCTAGTAACCTCCTATCAACCTATGAACTTGCTACATTTACCTCACAAACCTAAATATTATTACAATAAAGAAAAATGAAAAGTCATCTTTCACATGTGCGTTATATTTAGAACTAGTGGCAAAGAAAACAAGGGAATCAGAAATTCAAGGACATAACTGGCATGGCAGTCAAGAAAAGCTTACTCTATTTGCAGATGATATTTTACACCTGATAAAACCAGAAAGGGACATTTCAGTGTTGTGGAACATTTTGAGACAGTTTCAAATCTTTTCGAGATACAAAATTAATAAAGCTAAAACAAAGAAAATAGCTCTAAATTATGTACCTACACAAGTATTGGTTCAGCAATATCCACATTTATGTAGACATGATAAGACGAAGTACTTAGGAGCATGGATTAAAAAGGATTCTAGTGTGGCAGCTAAGGACAGGTATGAAGAACCAAACAAAAGATAATACAAAAATGGAGCAACTGGAAGATCTGTTTTATGGATATGGATAGCAAGATACAAGCAGTTAAAATGTTTGTAGCCCCTTTAGTTTTATACACATGTCAAGCATATTTTATCAACCACAGGAGAAGCTGTTGATAGTAATTAATAAAGAGTTGAAGGATTTTATCTGGGAAGGGAAGATGACAAGAGTCAAGTGGGATAAGCTGATTCTTTCAATAGAACAAGATAGTCTGGGTTTACCAAATTTGAAAGGGAATTTCACAGCTACACAGTTAAGCTTCCTATATATAGTACAAGCAGAAACCTATAATTCAAAGTAGAAAGGGATGATGATGAAATGGGGAGAAACTCAAGAAACAAGGGAAGACTGGGATTTTGGATGCAGATCCTTAAGGAGAATAATAATAACCATACGGAATACTATATTCATAAAATAGCAAAAGGTATTCTTAGAACTAAGCCAACATGGAAATGGAGAAAGGAGAGTCTGACAACAGGGATAATTGCAATTAGGGACAAAGACAATAGGCAAGGAAGGGCTGGAATTTATTGGAGAAAACTGGCAAAAAAGAACCAAGGGATTGGGAACAAATAATTAGAGTGGGAAAGGTAACAGGATGGGAAAAGGTCAAGAATTTATTTGGACTGCAGGCTAGAGATTGCTTTCCTTATCAAGTATTGATATCAGTGTATAGGCAAAGAGATCCTAAGAGAAAGACCAGCACTGGTAGAGATTTTAGTAGAATCTTGAACAAATAGCTGCTGTTAAAGAATATTAGTAGAGCATATAAAATATTGCATGATAACTATAAGAATCAATTAGAGGAGGTTAGAAAGGAATGGGAAGAGAGACTGGATAAGCAATTCATAAAGAAACAATGAAGGGATATATGCAAGTTTCCCAAATATACAACAAAGTCTAGAAGACTTAGGATCTTTGCTTGGAAGTGTTTACATAGGTATTTTTATACCCCAAGTAGACTCCAAAGACGTTTTCCTCAGGTAGATAGCAAATGTTGAAGGAGTGATGGGGAAGAAACATGTAATTGGGAACATATTTTCTGGGAGTGTAACGAGTTGGCAAACTTTAAACATTTCCTGCACACTACTGTATCAGAAATACTGGGTGAGCAAATTGGTATGACTAAGAAAATGCTTGTTTTGAGCTACGCTACAGAATCGGAATTGCCTAGACATATGGTGAGTCTAATTATGGTGGCTGCCAAAAAAGCATTTACTAGAAAATAGAAATCAAAGTCTAAACCAACTGTACCAGAAGTAGTGAATATGGTAACAGATAAAACAACTGGAAATTGGATCTTTAGAAAAGGGTAGGAGCAAATTACATAGAAAAAATGGAAATTGTTGGAGCAATACATGCAGACAAGTTATGACGTTTAAATGAAGACAAGATTTGAAAAAGCTATGTAAATGTTTGACAGTGACTGGACAGATTATAAGTGATGTATAATGTTTGCAAATAAAATTATGTCAATATGGTTTATTTTCATTTATATAGATGCATTATTGTTTACATCATAAGTGATAATAAAGACATTTCTTGTTTAATGAATGTTATCTTTACATGTGTGGAAAAAAAAATTGAGGTATAATGACCAGAGCTTTGTTCCTGAACAAGGCTGAATATGGGGGAGAAAGTGATGCTGTAAGCTTCAAAACTCTAAAAGAAGACATTCGTACTGCTCTGAGTCTAACCAGCTCCCGATATCTACTTGCAAAAAATCGTTCAGATTTGCAGGACTTCTATCACCAGAACTTGTATTACTTACTGATTCAGGAAATAAGACAAACCTGGTGACTACTAAGGAGTACTTCACAAAGACAGCATAACAAGGAATTGTCCAGGAAAGCATCAATTATAGCTGCCACCTGATGGCTGTTTTGTAAAGTACGTTTCTAAGTCCAACTACACAGAAACCATGACTTGTTTAATGAATACATCTTTCCATCTGCAGAAAATAACATTTTGCTTCAACTATTGTTTTTGTTGACACTAAAAGGTCACATATTTGATGTTATTTCTCCTTGTGTATTTTGTGCAGACCTAGTTTAGGTACATGTAACTATAAGTACATTTATAAGACGGTTATTTAACACGTGTTAGCGGACCGGAGTTCAGCTGTGGCGACCCCTAACTGGGAAAAGCCGAAAGACACAACAACAACAACAACAACAACATACCTACATACATATATCTGTGATTAATAGGGAAGACAGCTATGCTGGATCCTTCAGCATCTAAGCAAAAACATCTAAAAGAGACAAATAAAAAAAAAACATCTGACAAGTAACATTTAAAAAAAAAAAAAAAAGTTTTGCAGGTGGCAAACGTCTCTCCAGCCTTACATTCCCTTACTTAAATATACTGACATAATAATGACAAATCCATGGAGAAAGAGCAAAACACCACAAGAAGAAAATTGTTCCTACTTCCTTGTTTGAAGCATTTGGGAAATGAAACCCAAGTACTCAAACTGTACCTATAGTTTAGAAAGTAACTATCTAAAGAAAACTTCTAGCTGTCCACTACCCACTCCCTGAAATATACAAAAAAGGGTAACATAAAAAGTGACACACACAAAAACTGCAAACCACATGTAAAAACAGTGAAATTTTTAGGGCACTTTGATTCTTGTGTTGGATATTACTGGAACTAAACAAAAAAGATGACAATATGCATGCGCGCGCGCACACACACACACACACACACACACACACACACACACACACACACACACGATGTATAGTAACTCAGCTATGAAGTTAAGTAAGTACTTTATTATAATAAAGGCAAACACCTGCACTACAATTTTAAATCTCTCAAGTATGCATGAAGACTGAAGTGTGCTACAAAGTTACTCAGGGCAATGGGAATGGCAAATCTGGAGGAAACTGTATGACTGATTATTAAGATATACAAGTTAAAAATGTCTTGACATACAGAGAAAAAGTTGAGCTACATCATGTGGTTCTGAGTCTGATACCCCAATCTCAACTCACAAACTGTGTGACTCTAAGCAGTGTTTAACCAGACTACACACTGAGGTGACTCCTGTTATGAGACAGTAGTCTAGTTTGCTTACCCAGGTAACAAACTGACAAAATGAAATAAAAAATCTCTAAGACTGAGAGACTTGAATTCTTACTGAAATTAAGTTTAACAATTAATCTTCTGAAAACTGTATAAAAATAATGAAAAATTCAAATGCCATCACACTTAACAGAAAAAAGTATTTCTGTCTTATGGAGGCAATGACAACACACGTTAACGTGTCTGAGGATTTCAATGTGTACTATGTTATCTAATTTAAAGCAATAGGCTGTGAGTTTGCCACTGCTCTACAAAGTTCCTCAGGATCTCTGTCTGTTATATGAAAAAGCTCTTGTATGAAAATCTGAATAATCTACTGTACATTTTAATGTTAAATGCCAAAAGTGAAACTGCTTTTTATCTGTATATCATAATATAGCATTTTTACACTGAATAACAGAAAATTCAACTTGCTGTTGTAGCAACAGTTTTAAATCTTCACTTGGCAGTTTCAGTGACTGATCAAGTACGGAAGATATTAATATGTCTCAGGACTGTGAGTATATACTTCTCATTGCTACATCAGTGCAACACCCAAACTGCAACTTTTTACACTGTCTTCAAATGAAGCACTAAAAATCTTTCCCTTCCATTTCTTTAATGATAATTCTGCCATATCTACTGCCACATAACCATGTAACTAACTATATGGATGTCTAGTGAGAGCTCTTCTAGGATTTAATCCTTGTGAAGAAATTATGAGAGAACGGTCATTTTTCCAACTTGCCACAACAGGTGTTGCCAAATCATTAAAATGCAAATATCTCAAAATCAGTTTCAACACTTTGTACAAGAATCATCTATAATGGGCACAAATTCATATATCATATTTAAGACAAGTTTGGCAGTTGCAGTTTAATCAGAAAAGATGATTCTTTAACAACCTTCTTAATCAAACTCTTCTTTAAACAGCCTTGCAAGCCATACTAGACAAAGCTCTAGAAATTACTAATTTGCTTAAGTATACAATTTACAGTATTTATGACAAAAACATCATAGTGATTATGCCTACTAAAACTAATTTCAGTCAACACCCACAATGCACTATTACTTGGATTTATTATGAATAATCAAAACTAAAACATCTAAAAACAAATGCATTCCAAACAATAATTAATTAGGAAAAAGCAACATCACTACATAACATAAAAAATAATTTTTCTTGCACTCTAAACACCCAAACTCTTGGTCTCTACTAACTTAGAGGTGACGCAAACTCTTAGGAAAGGGAAAAGTGTACAACACATACAAAGCTGACCTTTTCATTATTCTCCTATGCCCTCAACCCAAAGACAAAACATGGCATCTCCCAACAAATGAAATTCCAAACTACCAAACACTGACAACATAAACAAGCAAACGTCTTTGCTGTTTTTTTACTATAGTAACATGCCACATGGTTAGCTCTGATGCTCTCCTGAGTAAACCTGCAATGCATAATGCAGACTTCAGAGAAGATGCATCACATCCGGACATCACACTCTTCCCTAGATTACATAAACTGTGTGTTGCCTTCTGATACCAACCATGCTGCCTGCAGAAGTGTGTGGAACTGGAAGTGCTACAAGGTAGTGTAACACAACTGTCTTTCAATTTGTTGTGTGCACTTTGTGTACAATTTGTAAGATATAAGATATACTGGTTGTGTCACCACACTGCATCCTGCCGTAATGTAACCAACCCTCTTACTATATTTGGAGTGCATCATTATAATCACTACACAACAACTTTGATCTACAAAGTACTACCCTTTACAAATGCTTCCAAGAAAAGCACAACTTCAGAGATCATGACTACATGGAAACTCTAACAGTACCTCCAAAGTAAGGTATAAAACAGTGCAACATTAACTAAATCTATTTTATGCATGGAATGACCAATACATTGCACAAGTGATGTATCATTCTTTAATTTTAAATAAGAACAGAATGGACAGACAGCCGGCACTGGACTTTAATAAAATAAAAACAAGAAAAAATCTGAAATCCACCGTGTTGTTCCTTCAAACCAACACTTTATTACACATGGAGTGGAGTGAGCACTTTTGTCTGTTCACATTCAAAGAAAACTGAAGAAACCTGAGTGTGAACACACGAAAGTACTCACTGTGTGTGAAATAAATTTTCACCACCTCTCCTACTTTTCTATCCCACCCACTGTACCCTCCTAGACTCCCCACTTTTCCTCTCTATTACAGACAAGCTTCCACAGTTTACTACACCTGCTCTACAGTACTACTTCTAATCTATTACTAGACTCTACCACAGTACTACTCTAAAGCTTGTATTGTATCCACTTAGACTCGCACTGACAGTTTTTCCCCTCGCTTATCATTTCATATTGTGTGTCTCCTCTATTCTGTACTACTAGCAAAGACCTTGCTATCTACTTGCTAGATCCAAATGGATACAAAATGGTTCATTCCCTGTCTAGCTGAACTTTACCTATTTATCAAAATTCTAACTATGCTGAGACATTTTGATTGCAAGTTTCTGTGAATGTAGAACATGTCTCCATAAGTTGTGAATATACTTGACTCTGTTACTAGAAGTTTCATGTTTATCAACATGTGTACCTATGCTGTATTTAATTGTGACACTTTATTGTTTGTTCTTGTTAATGTGGAGCTTTTCTCCCCATTCCTCCACTGAAAAAAAATAAAAGTGTTGGTTTGAAGGAACAACACAAGTTAACTGTGCATCTGTGCATGTAGAGTATAATAGTAAGCTGCAGTTTTAATCTTGCATCTAATTTGTTTTTCAGGTTTTCAGAAATGAAATATAACTACAGCTCTGTTGCATACTATCTTGCAAACTACAAGAGGTGTCATGCATAACATAACATGCACTCATTTTAAAATACAAATACAATTTCAAAAATCACTGTAACATTCATATGATGCAGTATTACATTTCACTGACAGACACAAGAGAAAGGTGTAATTATTGTTACAAAACAAAGTTTGTGTGTTTAATAAAACTCTAGATGCCTTCTACCATACCTCTCAATATCTTAGCACAAGGAATGTGGACAAAGCTTAAAATAACTGGAGAATAAAAAACTTCATCAAGGATAAGACAATTACAAATTAACAGAAATGTATAATATATAAAATACATAATCTAAACTCACAGAAAACATTTAATTGTAAATTATATTATATAAATATATAAAAATAAATATAAATATATTATGAACTGCATATTATTCACATATATCCTTCAGCCCTTAGTCTAAGTATAGGGCTGATTGCAATGCTACTATTAAGGCCTGGGTATTCGGTAGCATTAGTCCTCATCTGCCACCTTAATTCATAAAACACTAAAAAGTCATTAACTGGACCCATTGTTACCTGCTCTAAAACTGTGAACTTGAAATTATGTCCCTCATTGTTCTTAATGTGGACTGCCAGGGCATTTTTTATGTCCTGCTTCCTGATGTCATAGCAGTGCTGATCGACCCTACTTCTAAGGGCATTAATAGTCTTGCCAATGTAAAAACATAGACATAACTGGCTACTGCAACAAAATTTCTTCTTATAGAAATATTTCCCATAATTAGGAATATCAATCTCAGACTAAGGGCTTAAGGATATATGTAAATAATATGCAGTTCATAATATATTTATATTTATTTTTATATATTTATATAATATAATTTACAATTAAATGTTTTCTGTGAATTTTCCATATATGTTTTTAACAGATTATGTATTTTATATACTATACATTTTATGTATTTCAAGGTATGTATTTATTGTATTGGTGTTTTAGAGACTACACCTTTAAGCTGATTGCTAATTAACATTTTTGTAATAAAGATTGCTATATAAGTTGGGTCAGCCACTGTTCATTTGTAATTGTCTTATTCTGATGAAGTTTTTTATTACAAAAAACGAAAGC
Organism: Protopterus annectens; assembly: GCF_019279795.1. NCBI lineage: Eukaryota > Metazoa > Chordata > Ceratodontiformes > Protopteridae > Protopterus > Protopterus annectens. The sequence continues at coordinate 694,916,721 of NC_056729.1, read as the reverse complement.
ACTCAATAAATATTGGTTCGTGGATCCTGGCTTGCTTCTTCTAATACTGGTTATTTAGTTTGCTGTTTTTCTACATGTTGTGAGTTGTTTGGCATGGAAGGAGCAGTGCTTAGTGAACCACCTACCACTGCAACATTAGCAGAGTCACTACAAACTTTGAACTCAACGGTGGAGAATTTAGCACTCTTAATAGGTAGATTGATCCAACAACCTACACAAGAGTTGCCTCTACGTCTTGTCAGGTTGGATGACCATGGAGATGAGGCAGAGAATGTTTTTAGTGGCATTACACTGGCACAACGGCAGCAAGAATGCAGATCGCAACCTAACCAATCGGGTGAGGTTAATTTACATATGGCTTCCAGTTCTGACAACAGTGTTACTTCCTACAATGGAAGAGACACACTAAATCAGTGGCTTGAGACTGAATTAGGATTACCACCTGTCCCACTTTGCGAGGGACAGTCCCTCTTTGGGCGGTTGTGTCCTGACAAAAAATATTAAAAATGGCAAATGTCCTGAGATTGTAGGACATAATTATGTCCCATATTTTATGTAATAGTTGCATAAAATGTTATTTCTGTATCTAAAATACCTAAATGTTACAAGAAACAGAATAAGCAACTTAACTGCTACAAGAATAAGCTTTTATTTAGGCAAACAAGTTAAGTTCTAACCTTTGTACTGACAGTGGGCATGTGTCGACCTCACCTGTAAAATCTGATGTGTGTCCTGAAAATGTCCGACTTTGGCCATTTGAAAAGGTGGCAACCCTAGACTGAATGTGAATGGCGTTCTATCCCAGAACAATGAAGTCCTGAAGGTAATGGCTCGTTGAATGACCAACTAAAACAATTTGAAAAAAGTGTATTGGAATATTGGAAATTACAGCTAGAAAACAACTACTTAAGGGGGTGTAAGAGAAGAGAGGAAATTCCAAAAGGTCTTCGCACATGGAAGTATCCAACAGGGTTAGTCAAAGATTCTCTATTACATGTTGAACTTCTTGAATTATTTAATAAACATGGTTGTGAACTTTTAGACTGTCTTATTAGAGACAATGAAAGAAAGTTACTTGGCATATCAGCCAAGGTAAAGACTCTTGATGACAGTATACATTCGGATTTGCTATTTGAACTTAAACAAAATGACTATTTCAATATTTTTAAAAGGGTGGACAATAATATTTGTGACCTTAAACAGAAGAAGGATAATAAATTACAGAGAGATGAAAATGACTATGCCCAACAGAAAGCCTACCCCCACCCCCTTGGGACAATATAGATAGACATTTTACACAAATAATTCTGTCAATGATAATCTGCATGTCCCCGATATCAACAGGGATGATAATTTTGATGAATTTCACCCTGACCCTTTAGAGTATCCCCCTCTGAGGAGGTCCGAGTGACTGAGGAATCAGAGAGGGGGTACAGGTTATTACAACTGGAATCACAGGGGGAGGGGAAGGGGGAAATGCATTAAATGTATTAAATGGATCAAATGTATTTAATATACTATATGTATCTAATGACTTGGATAGTTCTAGAACATTTGACCTTAACCCCATGACCCCAAACTTAATTCCTGATGCACATTTTGTATGCAATGAAGTAGTGAGTGAAGGCTTTCATGACACATGCAACATTTTAAAAAATACTTGTGGTGATTTTAGTATTTATAATTATACGGACTCTATTTTTGACAAGAATTTGGCAGATGTATTTGATAAAGGGCTTTCTTAGATGAAGTATTAATTAATTTAAAGCTTTACACAAGGAAGTTAAACTTACAGTTTTTATTCAAAGGAATGTCTTTTAATTCTATAGATCATGAACTGTGTAAAAAGACTAGTTTATTTAACCCACACCCTTGAACCCTTTAATACAAACATTTGAGAGAATGTGTGAACATGACATACGTAAGCTTCTTAAAAACAAGAGAAAGTATTCAGATTTGGACAATAATTTAACTATATATGACAGTAAACTAGTTAGAGATGTATGCAACAATAAGGCAATCAGAGTCATGAAACCTGACAAAGGGTGTGGTTTGGCCATCATGAATACCAATTCCTATGTAGAAAAAATGCTTGGTATATTATATACTGATGTATATTGTGAAATTAGTTTGAATGAGAAAAACATACTGTACAGGAAAGTTGATGTAATTCTAGATGAATTATGTTAAATAGGGAAATTAGTTTAGATGACTATAACTTCATGGCAGTCAAGTCTCCTAAAATTCCCACCATTTTGGCATACCAAAGCTACATAAGGATATAAGTAACCCATCCCTTAGGCCTATTGTTGATGCAAAGGCATCTAAAACATATTTTATTGCCAAATTTATAGATATTCAATTAGAATCAACATTAAATAATTGTGGTTGGGTTTTAAAGGATTCATGGGACTTCCTAAAGAAAATAAATAAGGACATGTGTGATGACGGTCTCATTTTTGTAACAAGTGACGTCAGGGATTTGTTCTCTGTTATCCCACATGAACTGGGTGTGGAGTGGTTTTACCTATTTTTATGTAGATATACCAATATTAGACATGAGCTTGTTAGGACTATTAGAACCTTAATGGAATTGGTTCTAGATACCAATGTCATAGTATTTGAAGCCCAGTTCTTCAAACAATGTAAAGGTGTAGCAATGGGGGCTATATGTGCCCCTATATTTGCGAATATCGTTCTGGCCTTTTGGGAGCTATAATTAATTTTTAACAGCCAATATGCTCAATATTGGAAGTATTATGGCAGAAATTTGGATGACATCATTATCCTGTGGCATGGAAGTATGGAAGAGCTTAATAGCTTTTTGGCCTATATAAAGCAAAGTACAGATATTTTAGACTTTGCATATACAGTAGGGAAAGATGCAACAGACTATTTGGATATTACCATCAAGAAAAATGAGCATAAAAAAGATTTTACAACAACACTATTTAGAAAACCTACTTACTCCAATACCCTCCTGCATTTCAATAGTTTTCATCCACTACACCAGAAGAAATCCTTGGTAAAGGGCCAAGCTGTTCGTTTGGCCCGTATGACTTCTGAATGGGAGGATTTCTTACAGCAAATTGAAGTATTGAAGAACATGCTTTTGCAAAGAGGCTACCTTGAAACGTTTTTGAAACCTATTTTACAGGAAGTTATAGATAAAAGGCATAGGGGGTATTATTTTCCTCTGTTTGGTAAAGGCATTATTCAAAATGAAAGTTTACCTAAGGAAGGAATTGATTTTACAAGGTCAGCTATCTTTAAGTTTAACAGACAATTTACTGACATTACCCAGATTATTCAGCATAACTGGAATTTATTTCACACCAGTCAAGATTATCTTAAAATAGTGGGAAAGGCCCCATAAATTGTCTATCAGAAGGACATTTCCTTCAAAAACATGTTAGAGAGAAACAATATTATTGACATCAAAGTATGGGGTATGTTGAAGTGTGGATTTTCCCTTCAATGTAAACATATCATGGAATGCACTTAGATTGATATTCCTAATCATGGGAAATATTTCTATAAGAAGAAATTTTGTTGCAGTAGCAAATTTGTATTTTATCTTGCCCTTTGCCAGTTATATCTATGTTTTTACATTAGGAAGACTATTAATGCCCTTAGAAGTAGGGTCTATCAGCACTGCTATGACATCAGGAAGCAGGACATAAAAAATGCCCTGGCAGTCCACATTAAGAACAATGAGGGACATAATTTCAAGTTCACAGTTTTAGAGCAAGTATCAATGGGTGATAGGGGGGTCCAGTTAATGACTTTTTAGTGTTTTATGAATTAAGGTGGCAGATGAGGACTAATGCTACCGAATACCCAGGCCTTAATAGTAACATTTCCATCAGCCCTATACTTAGACAAAAGGCTGAAGGATATATGTGAATAATATGCAGTTCATAATATATTTATTTTTATATATTTATATAATATAATTTACAATTAAATATTTTCTGTGAGTTTACATATATGTTTTTAACAGATTATGTATTTTATATATTATACATTTTATGTACTTCAAGGTATGTATTTATTGTATTGGTGTTTTAGAGACTACACCTTTAAGCTGATTGCTAATTAACATTTTTGTAAGCAAGATTGCTATATAGGTTGGGTCAGCCACTGTTGATTTGTAATTGTCTTATTCTGATGAAGTTTTTTATTACAAAAAACGAAAGCGCTCAATAAATATTGGTTTGTGGATCCTGGCTTGCTTCTTCTAATACTGGTGAACTTAGAAAGTTGCTAGAATAACAGGCTTTATGTTAGCATGAAGTATGAAACTCAATTGTATGCCATTATTTATTGACTTCAGTGCTCAATAATTTGCCAGAAAACCACAAATTTTCTGAGGAACAGATCAAAAATATGAGTAAAAAATCAGGACATTCTACAAATATCTAGGCATTTGAGAAGTATGCCTTCAACAATCTATGGCATATGTACTGGTGGGGGGGGGGCAGAGATCAGTAGATGCATCTATTAGGTTAGGCAACAAAGCAAGTACATGGACATGACAATCAAGATTCAGCTTTTTAAAAAGCAGGTTTTGGACTGTTCTTCAAAAGTATTATAATTAATATATTCTTACATCAGTTTCTCTTTATGGGTAATTTTTCTCTTTGACATATACTGTAAATCCTTGCACTGCTCATTCTACAGTATTATAAAGTGGATTAAACTAAACAAAAATTGACTATCATTCAGGTAATTCTATACACATTATGAGTTCAAGTCTGGCCATCTCACTTTAATATACCTAAACTGACATATTTCTAAAAATGCTTGTAAAACTACACATCAAAAATGATGAAATTTCATTAGCTCGATGGTGGTGCAAATCCTAGAATGTTAATATATATTTCAGGAGATACACTGTGGGAGTTTAAGTTTAGTGGTAGGGATGTGCATCTGATCTTGGGCACACAAAGCTTCTGTTCTAAGTATAGGCTACACAACCAAACTGGAGTTCGGAACTAACATATCAAAAGGAAGCCATGATGTACACTACAGAAAGAATGCAATGTGCAGATTTTAGTAATACGTAAGAACTATAGATCAAAGCGACAGTGTAGAATGATTTTTTTGATGATACAGTGGAACAAGTTCTCCTTCACACTGGATTTTAAATGCCTGGGATGGTGACTGATGCACAGTGGTGGGTCAACTTGGATAAACATCATCGGCAGAAATTTTAAGAATGTAGGGTTTTGCCTCAGTGATGTTCATGTTTAAGAAACGTCATCAGAAAAAGCTACCAGCTCAATACAAAACTAGATAAGACAAAAGTTCTGGAAAACTTGTATGAGTTGATCTTTGTCAAATCTTAAAACAGATCAAATGCTGTACATTCAACTAAAATATAGGATGATATATCCTGGTGATTATATGGTAAATCTTATGTGATTAAAAAAAAACAAACCTTTTCAAAATACTTTCTGCAGTCTTCCTTCCTTTTTCCAAGGACTTCGGTCCACCAACTGCACAGACAGCAGTAGCTCTGAAGCCATCAAAGTACGTTGCACAGACCTTGAACAAACCAAAGCAAAAGTAAATGAGGCCATTCAAAAACAGGGTAAAACAGGCTGAAAAATGAACAAAAGTTTACTGTTTTACAGTGATGCGTCCAACCAACTAAACACCGGTTGGTTTCTTCCATGTTCACTTATTTGGCTAAACCTGAACATCACTAAAGGGTCACATTTTTTCAGCTAGAATCCTTCCCAATGAGACATTACATACACATGAGATCCTAGCCCAGAAAAAAATGCATTGTGAAGCTTATTTTTTAACATAAACAGATGAAATAAACGGTTGCTAAAAATAAAAGTCTGCCTCTAAGTAATGTTTAGCTTGCTACATATAAAATTGTCACTGTAAAACTACTAGAGTCTTCAGAATACTTACTTAACTGAGAGTTATGCACAGCGAATCTTAACTAAAGGAATTACAAACTGCTGGTGGAATTATTGATCTCATTATTACATAAGAACATGTTCTGCTTTGCACAAACGATAGCTGGAAAAACACAACTAGCAGAAACTTGCCTTGCTATCAATTAAAAAAAAATAGGGTGACAAAATTGGATCTACCATTCTCAACTAGACAAGTGCTGCATGACCATCTAGGAACTAGCTGCCACTGAACAGTGTGATTCAAATGAACATCAGTTAGAGGTCATAAAAAATAATGGATCTGAATAGAAAGCTGATTTTACATGCCCGGGAAAATCCTCACAGAGGTGCCATTTATTGTGGGTGAGTACTGCATCACACTGCATTAACGAACAAACATGAAATGAGCTTCACAGAAAATGGCATACCTTCGTACTGGACTAATTAGTAAAAGAAAGCACAAAAATAACATGCCTTCTTACCATAACCGCTGCTCTCCTGGGGGGGTCTCTGAATGTGCTCAGCTTTTCCACAAATCAGAACTTGTCCAATAATTTGGAATGGTTGTTCCAACAAAAGTGTGATATGACAAGACTGATACACAAGCATGCTCACCACAGACACTTGCCAGATCACCTCCTGACTTCTAGTGAGCATCTTCCTACAAATCAAACAATAACAGTGGTTTGAGCACTTAGTCTGAATATGTAAAACACTTGCATACAACTCCACTTTACAGTGAAATCTAGCAACATATACTAGACAAGGGAGATGCCGTATACAAGAGGATGGATGGAGGGTATAAGCTGACCCATCAAGGACAGTCTTCTTCATGATAATGTATCTGTTTTATTTAACAAAGAGGACTCTTTTTCTTGGCTGGACTGAATTGCATACGTTACCCAAAGAAGCCACAGGACCATGTATGTGCACAACTCAGAAGACTGAATCTAGCAGTACTGATTTTGCACAGGGGCAAAACTGCAAGGGTCATGGCCAAGACAATAACTCTTGGTGAAGGTCAGCAGTGAAGACCATGTGGCAACAGTGCAAATTTATGCAATGGGGAGAGTTTTGAAGCAAGCACTGGATGCAGCCAAAGGTCTGATCTATGACAACATTATTTTCCAATGGGTGTGCACACTTATGCAACCAGCTTATTGCACATTTTTTATATTGTTCCCTTAACAGATTTGTTTGTTTTTCAATAGAATTGTACAGAATATAGGTCACATTAAAGGTGGGAAAAGTTCTGAAATTATTTATTGCAGTCTTACTTTTTAATATCACAAAAAACTGGCATTTTAACAAGGCTGTGTACACTTTTTTATATCCATTGTGTATTTATATATATATATATATATATATATATATATATATATATAGAGAGAGAGAGAGAGAGAGATAATGTGTGTGTGTTTGTGTAAATATCACATAACTTATATTTTGGATGCAAAATACTTTCTCCAAAAATAATTACATATCCTACATCAATTTTGAAACATGAGGTAGAACTGTTTCATATCAAAATACAAAAAGCATATACTAATAATACATTTAACATTTTTTAAGTACAATAATGCCATCTAGGGTAGGTGTTCCAGGGTTGTATGGCACTGGGCAGTCTGTTATTTCCTTGGAATGTCTGCCCTATCTGGCTTTATTGCTTGCTTATAAGTGTCTGCTTGGTAATAGGGCACCCTTCCTTCCCATGAGTGAAGGAGACTAACAAAGGATCTAGCTTTATAAAGTTGGGCATCAGTTTTAGGTGGCACCTACTTTGACAGTGGTTATCTAATGTCTGAAGGACTCTTTCTCTCCCTAGTGTTCCCACCTGCAAACAAAACCAGAAGATGAATACACTAGTTCAGGGGCAATTGGAAAACAACTTTGGAAGGAAGCAGCAACAGGGATTCTCAGAAGACTCATCAAAATTCTTGTGAAAGACCACCATTCCCTAGCCACACTGGCCTGAAGCTTCAAACTCCTACACTCACATGTGACAGTCAGTAGAAAGGCAGTGTTACAAGGAACAAACGTCAGAGTCACTGAGCTAGCAGGCACAAAGCATAGAGTGGCAAACCTCTCCTTAGCAAATTTTTGGTCCCACAGAGGTGACAGCATTCTACAAAGGAAAACAAAGATGAGAGATCAGAGGAAGTTGAGGTTGAGGACTTTTCATCAGACCTAGCCATACTCTCCAGCCTCAGCCTAGGAGGAAGTCCATTGGTTCAATGGCTGAAGGTCATCTGCTTGATGTCTTGTTGAAGTCTGAGACTTGGGTGTGGGAAAAGACCCTAAGAGAATATGGCTGGAAACGAGTGCCAGATCCAGTCCAGGCCTCCTTCCAGTACATCTCTACACTAAGATCTACACCCATTGTGCATCTAGCAGTTGCTTATTCCTGCTGATAACAGAAGTAAAGGGATTTTCTGTCATTCAGGCCACAATATCCTAGACCTACTCACTACCAAAATGAGTGACCGGTGTTCCACACCTGAAGTCAACTCCTCGTTGGTCAGATCCGACCATAAGTTAATCACCCTAGATATTCGCATCCCACCCCCACCTACCATTAAGGAAACCATGGTACAAAATTTCTCCAAAGCCAACTTCATGCTTCTTAAGACAGAAGTGGCGAACTTCATGACACCCATGCAGATGGACAATACAGTTACGACTGCTGAATCCTACACAAATGCACTCTATAAGCACTTACACAAGCCCATGAATCATGCTATCCCCAACAGAACCAAGACGCTATCCTCCAAAAAAAGGAAGCCAATCTGGTGGTCTCCTGCCATAAACAAACTCTACAACAGAAGGAAGAAACTGTTGCAAAAGACAGTAAAATCCCATGAGTGGAGGCGCTCCATGGTCAGCCTCAGTAAGAAGCTAAGATCCCTTATAAGATCCTCCAAAGCTAGCTACGAAAACAAAATCGCCACTGATTCTAAGGGCAATCACAAAGCAATCTATAGCTATGTCACAAATCTCAATGGCAACACCCAGATCTGCTCTGAGTTACAGCACAACTGCACGAAAATTACAGAACCAACTGATATTGCCAGCATCCTGGCAGATAGGTTCAGTGCTAACTTTACCCCCCTCTCACCCCCTAAAGGGCCCATATCTATACAGGAAAATGCAGAGTTCCTGTAATCACATCTATGCAAGTAAAAGCTGCACTCTCTAAAACCAAAAACAAGGCATCCATGGGACCGGACAACATCCAAGGCTGCATTTTACACGAACTTCAGAACAAACTGGCTCCCCACCTAAGCACCATGTTCAATCATAGTCTCACATCAGGCTTTGTGCCCACTGAATGGTGCACAGCAACAGTTATCCTACTCCACAAAGAGGGGGCCACCACTGATCCTGGGAACTATCGCCCTATTAGCCTGACGAGCCTGGTCTGCAAGACCATGGAACGTATCATCATGGAACTCATAAACAAAGACATTGGTAACCTCCAAACTCTGGACCCCACCCAGTTCGGGTTTGTGAAAGGCAGATTATGCCTTCTGAACCTGATCGACATCTTTGAGGCAGTCACCAAAGCCATAGACGAGGACAAGGTAGTTCACACAGCCTATCTTGACCTCGCCAAGGCTTTCGACACCATCCCCCATTCAAGAATTATAGCTAAACTCACTAAACTAGGTATAAAACCCTATGTTACAAGATGGGTTGCCACCTGGTTCACTGACAGAACTCACATTGTAAAAGTTGCAGACTCTAAATCTGACTTCAAACCAGTGACAAGTGGAGTACCACAGGGTTCAGTCTTGGGACCTCTCCTGTTTGGTATCACAGAAGGCCTCTGGCTAATGAAGTTTGCAGATGACTGCAAACTAGGAGCCATAGCTGAGTCCCCAAATGATGTCGACATCCTACAGAAGGGTCTCACTGAGACAGATGCCTGGTATCAGAGGCATGGCCTCAAGTTCAATCCCAAAAAGTGAACTGTCATCCCCTTTGGTAAAAACTCTGAATCCATGAACTACCACATAAACGGCAGTCTACTTAACGCCGAATGTGTGATAAAAGACCTTAGGACCCAGGTGGACAGTAGTCTCTTCTTTGATAATCACATCACCAAAGTAGTCAGGAAATCCTTATATGTGGCATACCTCATCACAAAAGGGTTCTCATACAGGAAAAAAAAGGTCATTGTTCCCCTCAACTCGGCACTCATTAGACCCATTATAGAGTACAACGCCCCTTTTGGAATGTACCTCACAAGACATCTGCAACAGCTGGGAAGGCCACGGAAGTACCTCAGAAAGAGGATTACTGGTCTCTAACAGATGCCCTACACTGACCATCTCAAAAAACTCCAGCTTTATTCTGCAGCATATCACCTGCTCCGAGGAGATCTTTGCCTAACATATAAAGCTATGTTACCCCAGGGCTGTTGGACATGCTACACCTTAGGAAGTCCCAATCCCTCCGTGCTACATGCTCTAGGGACCTAAACCTTGTCACCACAATAAACAGGACATGCTGGAGGGATAAATTTCTGTCCCAGAGACTTACTATACATTGGAACAAGCTACCCATCTATGTCAAGCAAAGTTCCTCAATAGAACTCCAAGAAAAATCTTGATGAGTGGATGGGAAATAGGAAATACACCCTGGAGATCACTCCTGTGGCTCTACTCGACAGGGGCACAGGAAATTAACTTTCTTGGGTTGGCGTAAGCTAGGGAACCTTGTTGGCTAGGCTTACTTAGGCCCTTAGGCCGATAGCCTAGTACCTACTTATGAACCTATGAGGAGTCAGACGATCAAGGGGCCACCAACCTTGAGAAGCATAAGTAAAATAGGTCCATTCATGCTTCTATTTTCACCCAAAATTAATATGGAATCTATCTGAATTTTGTGATCATTTCCAAGTAGTGGAAAGGATAACCATACCCAGGAAGGTTCCCTGTGTTAATATACCACTATAATCTTGAAAGCTTCAGGGAAATAAAGAGCACAAAAGCTGTGCATTTGTATTATACATCATGTCTAATACAGGAATCTGGGATCATTAATAAAAAAATAAAAAGCTGGGGGGTGTGGCATAGTTAGCTCACTGCCACAGAGGCACGGTATCATTCTGTCCTGCAAATGACTTTCATTCAGAAGCAAATCTGGGAACCAGACCATCATGCTAGGGTTTGTAAGGATTGAAAGACTGGTAATCTACTCTCCCCCTCATATGAGGATGCAGTACATACATTATTCTTGCACTACGTAAAGATATAAAGTTTCCTGTTTCTTCATTAGATGCTGTGAAGTCCTTCGATATATTAAACAACTTATTTATGTTTTTCTATTACTACAAAATTCCTGTCAGCTGATTACCATTATTCAAACTATATCATAATTCAAGAAATGCTTTTGGTTTTAAATAAGCAACATAAAATAACCAAAGTTGTTTAATGTCACTTAGAGAATGGGTGACCTGTACATCGCCATTCTGACTGGAGAACGAACATTTTCCAGCAGGGTGTTAATGTGGTGGTAATACCTGCTGAATAACAAGACCACTGCTTCATGCAGCTTAATAACTTGCAGTGAAACTCATTTTTATGCTCACTGAACAGCTTTGCTGTTTAGCAACTGTAATCTTGAAAGAAAATTTTAATAAAATAAAAAAAAGTGTGTGTGTGACTGCATGTGTGCCTGATTACATGTGTGCATGAGTGAAAGTGTATGGACAGTGACTGAGATACAGAGAGATGAACAAGAGACAGTACCACTGCTGACAGCAGCAGGCAGTGCATCAGCATGGATTCATGAAATGGTGAGTTTTAAAACTCTATTTGTAAATACTGACGGATGTTTGCCCATACCACAGTAGCTGTTAAGTAGTATGAGTGTACATGTATGTGTGTGCGTGTTTTCATCTATGTATATTTGTGTGAGTCTGTCTGTGTTTCTAAATGTGCATGTGTGTGCATGTCTGTATACAGACATTAAATAATTATATAACATATTTTGGATGTAAAATACTTCCTCCAAAAACAATTACATATAATACAGCAAGTTTGAAACATTAGGCAGAGGAAGTATTTCATATCAAAAATCTGTAATAATTAAAAAAATACTAAACAACTTATCTGATAGTCCATTCTCCAAGTGCAATAATGCCCTCCAGGATGTGTGTTACTGTGTAACACCCTTGCAGGTGTGTACAGGCCCACCACCTAAGGTGACAGGTCTCAGAACACCCCCTCGGCATGTGTAATTTACACAGTAGCACACACCCTGCCAGGCATTACTGCTTGTTTGTAGGCAATTACAACTACAAAAGAAATCACTTTACATTCAGAGCTTCCCCTGTTCTTCTTATTAATGCATGCTATCCCTTAACCTGAGCATTACCTTTAAAAAAATATTTTCGTTAACACTACCACTATTCATATTAACTATTCATATTAAGTCTGAATCAGTGACACTGTTTTGTTGAGAGAATCACAAAATAATGCTTCCTTTTACAATCTGTTTTATTTTGTTAGTTTCATTATGTTTATTTTTCAAAATGCCTGCAATAAACATATGCATATATGTGTGTATGCATGTGTTTCAAAAAAAAAATTATATATATATATATATATATATATATATATATATATATATATATATATATATATATATATATATATATTTATATATGTATGCATGCATGTAAAACGTGTTTACACAGACAAATATATCTGTATTTATGTACACACATACAAAGAACCTTGTGTCAATCTGATGAATTAGCATCCCACCTCCTCAGCTCTTCAAGTGAAGATAAAAAAAAAGGACTGGGCAGAAGACAATCAAGTCCCATCTCTGTGCCCTTCCACCAACCCTCATTCCTCTGTTTACTTGTTAAAAAAATAAGAATACATAAGTGAAAAAGAAAGAAATCATTTTTCATTTTAAACTGTAGCAAGCAGTTGGTTCACTTTATACCATAAATAAAAATAAATAATTTTTTAAACGTTTAAACTGTAGCAACTGCTTATACTCTGACAGAGTGCTACAGCACTCAGGTTTTAATTTAAAAAAAAAATGCTTTAAACCATAGCAAATGGCTTGCTGCAGTTTAGACCAAATAAGGGGTGCTACAGTGCTCAATTTTGACTGCAAGTGTTATAACAGCTTTTAAAAGCCAGTATGCATTAAAGAATGATCAGGATTAGCCGATCACTCCCTCCAGCTCTTTGTTGTTCCTCTCACCCAGCCCCAACTTTACTACTACACACACACACACACACACACACACACACACACACACACACACACACAAAGACCACATGCATACATCACATGATACAGCTAAAGACATGGGAGTATTGGTGAGCAGGGGAAGGTGCGTCTGCATACAGGTACACAAACAGAAAAATGCATAGCATCAAAGGAGATAAAAAGGAGGTCAGATATGTATGCAAAGGATGAAACAGAATTCAGTATAAGACCAGGAGTTAAAAAAAGGAATTTGCAGATAGAAGAGGCAACAGAAACAAACAAACCAAAAATCCTGCACAAAAAGTTTGGGTTAGCATTTCGAGTAAAAAGGAGTGTTAGTTACCAAATAATGAGGAAATGAGTTATCAAGGAAAGGAGACAAACACTACAGTATTTAACTTTTCTGGTCATGTAGTGAAGCAGTGTTGTTTTATAATTAATTTTATTTCATAGGTTCATAGGTAGGTACTAGGCTATCGGCCCAAGGGCCTACGTAAGCCTAGCCAGCAAGGTTCCATAGCTTACGCCACCCAAGAAAGTTATTTTCCTGTGCCACTGTCTAGCAGAGACACAGAAGTGATCCCCAGGGTGTATTTCCTATTTCCCACCCACTCATCAAGATTTGTCTTGAAGAGTGCTAATGAAGAACTTTGCTTGACATAGATGGGTAGCTTGTTCCAGAGTATAGGAAGTCTCTGGGACAGGAATCTATCCCTCCAGCGTGTCCTGTTTATTGTGGTGACAAGGTTTAGGTCCCTATAGTGCGTAGCTCAGAGGGATTGGGATTTCTTTAGGTGTAGCATGTCCAACAGCTCTGGGTTTGACATAGCTTTATATGTTAGGCAGAGATCACCTCGGAGTAGGCGATATGCTATGGAGTAAAGCTGGACTTTTTTGAGGAGGTCAGTGTAGGACATTTGTTTGAGGCCAGTAATCCTCTTTGTGAGGTACTTCTGTGGCCTTTCCAGCTGCTGCAGATGTCTTGTGAGGTACATTCCAAAAGGGGTGCCGTACTCTATAATGGGTCTAATGAGTAACGCGTAGAGGGGAACAATGACCTATTTTTTCCTGGATGAGAACCCTTTTATGATGAGGTGTGCCACGCAGAAGGACTTCCTGACTACTGTGGCGATGTAACTATCAAAGGAGAGACTACTGTCCACCTGGGTCCCAAGGTCTCTTATCATGCATTCAGTGTTAAGTAGATTGCTGCTTATGTGGTAGTTTATGGGTACAGAGTTTTTACCAAAGGGGATGACACTGCACTTTTTGGCATTGAGCTTGAGGCCATGGCTCTGACACCAGGTATCTGTCTCAGTGAGGCCCTTCTGTAGGATGTCCACATCATTTGGGGACATGACTCAAGTTATACTACTGTTGCAAATGATTCTGTAAAACATGAAGATTATATATAGTATGCTGTTAGTTTTCTTAGTTTCACTGTTTACTCAATTCTTCTCTATAGTCACACCTGCAAAATGTTGTCATGACAGGTAGCTATTGAATGATGACTTACATAAACTGCAGTACATTACAAGCAAGACAAAATTTACATCTTTAGAATATCAGCTTCTTACCTACTTTGTGGTGTCAGTACTACACCTCCATATGTTATTTCTAAAGATGATGTGTTCCACCTGCAATACCTTGTTGTTAATTGTCTTTCCAAAAAGTAGGAAAAACTCCCACCGATGCATTTAGTATGGAAATATAATGGTCTATACATTAATTTAGGTACTATCATGGGTTCAATCTTTCATGATGTAATGAATGGTATTTTAAGGTCCAAGAAAAACTTTATGGGGCCATCCTTGTTGACAAAATAAAAGGTAAGAAGAACGCACTGTTTGCCTAAAAAATTGCACAGTTTGGCATTAATATAATCTGGAAGATATACCCAATTAAAAAGGATTATAACTTATATTTGCCACAGAATATGACCAATACACTTTAAAGAAGAAGCAAGGGCCAAAAAATGCCAACAAAAACTGAAAAGACCACTTTCAAGGATACTATAAACACTGAACAGATACTAGCAATACCAGAGCAGTCTTGTTTGGATGCTGACTATTAACTGCTATCAGTTCACCTCTGAAAATATCAAAACACTCCTCCAGCGTCAGGAAATAAAATGGCACAATGTGAACTATATTCCAGCATTTTATTTAAGGCAGCAATACTTTCATAACCATCAAAGTGCCAAACAGATAAATGAATTTCAAGGACTACATAGCCTTCATCATTACTAAAATGCTGGAAAATTGTTCACAGCATGATATTCATTCATTTTCCTGGTGCTGCTGGTGTTTTTTGATATTTTCAGAGGTTTTCCATGAACAGGAACAAAAGGAATTTTGTGTGACTTCTTTGCTTGGCCTTGGAACTTAAATGAGTATGTCAAACTGCCCTATCATCTGGAAAAGATACAGCTTGGGTTTGCCACTGTTTAGCTTTACAAGTAACTGAGAGCGACACTAAAACTGTAAACTACTCAAAAAAACAACCGCATTTTGTTCTTGTGGGACTATTATTGTAGTCTTAATGACCACCCAAGCCCAGACTTGCAAAGCAACAATGCTGTTTTGACTGTTCTCTGTCAGTTTCATTTCTTCATCTTTTGGGTTTCTAATACCATGATGGGAATGGACCCCATTTCTAAGTCAGGATACGATTAGAGTTCATAAAATGAGTATTGTTTTAGTCTTTGTTGTTAACTAAAAATGCTCTACACAGCACCCACAATGTTCCCAGAATTGCCTCCTTCTGTAATTCATACGGGATTACATGTATTGGCATATCTAAGTACAACTGTAAATTATTTTGTTATTAAACCCTTTGCTCCTCCTACTATTGGAAATACCTGAGTACCTTTCTTCCACATTGCTCTTGTTTCTCTCTATAAATTCTGACATTTTATAACTTTGTATCTCTCTGTCCTTAAAGGGACAATCCCAGTGTTTAAAATTTGGGTCTACTCTAAAGCTGACCAGAGTCACACCCACTTTACCACGTCACTCACATTCCCACCCACGGTATCCCTTTTCTTTTACATATCCGGTAAATATTCAATTCCAGTCCTGTTTTTGCTCCCAGTGTCAACTACACTTTGTTTTTACTGTCCTATCATTGAATGCCCATAGTTTTGGTCCCTTTTTATAAAATTGTGTTACCATCATTCATTGTGATAAGGATGCCAGCGCACGTTACTAGTGCTGCCCCGATAACGGAAAAGTACCAGAATTAGACTGATCATTCATTGTGGTTCGTTTTTATAGTAACCACAATGAATGATCGTAAAAAGAAACTTTTACTGTCCAGAGCTGCTCTTCCCCCCCATTATTTTAGACTTGGTTCGGATTACTTGCTTTAAGAGGCTGAGAGAGAGACTAAGGGTCTTCCTGCCTTGCAACTATTCTGCACATTAATAGTTTAGTTTTTAGCATGATCGTTCATTGTGGTTCATTTCTGTAATAACCACAATGAACGATCGCAAAAAGAAACATTTACTGTCCAGAACTGCTCTTCCCCCCATTATTTTAGACTTTGTTCGGATTACTTGCTTTAAGAGGCTGAGAGGTAGACTAAGGGTCTTCCTGCCTTGCAACTATTCTGCACATTAATAGTTAATTTTTTATAATGATCGTTCCAGATTATTAACCCAGAGTACCGTCACACAGCGCCTACATGCTTACATCCGAGCACGCTGTGTGACGGTAGTAATTGCATGGAGTTACACCCGAGTGACTTCCACCAGCGTATCTAACTTCACATTCCTGCTGTAGCTCACATGTTAAAAACAAAGTTGAAAAAGTACCTGAACTTTTTCAGTTACTTCCTCAACTTAGTTTTGAGTGTGGATTTGCATGATGTCAGTATTTGAATTTTCATAGAAAATCAGCTTAGTATGTACGCTGTAATTCCAGTAAGCCGATTCACTGTGCATTGCAAGAAGGAAGTGTCGGCAGCCAATCGGATTCCACCAGCCAAGCTGCCACTTGCATAACAGCTCCATCCCCAGTGTATGGTTGCTTTGGCGGGTCCAGCATTAGCAGTTCAAGTTGCTGCATTCACCAGAATAGCTGCCGGATCCCTCTATTTATTTTTTCAAACCATTGAGTTATGTGTGCCAGTTTGTCAGTTTGCATTTACTGCCACTTAGGAAAAGACAACTGTTTACGGAGCTCCTCACCATGAAACAAGCCGTTCATCTTCAACTGAGTTCTGATATAGAAAGTAGAGGTGGTTTCTCTCCTTCACTTCACCCTTTAGTAGTGGGGAAGCAGCTTTGTTTTTCTGTTGGTTTATCTTTTGGGTTCTAAAACGCAGGTAAATGAAACTGTTACTCATATAAACTGTTTCTCCTTTTTCATGTGAGAGTTGTCGGTTGGGATTTACTATTATCTGCTGCGTTATCTGTGTTGGTATAAGAATGTGGCTTTACTTGAGGGCCGATTTCAGAGTAAAGCTGTGTTTATTTATTTATTTTTTTTGCATGTATGCTAGTTTGTTCATTGCAGAAAATTGGGTTTGGTTTCCTTAATGCATCTACTGTTTACTTTTTTTCTGTTTTAGTACTTCTGAGGGTGTGTTTTACTTAATCTATTTTATTACATTTTTTGTAGCATTTATTTGCAGATTGTGACTTCCGCTAATTCTGGTATGGGAATTAAATAGTGTGCAAGTATTGCTTCACCACGGCAGTGCGTCCTGATGCAGGGGCACTTCCTTCTAAAAAGTCAAACAGTTGGTGTGATGATCCTATTTTCAGACAGCTGAGGTGTATGATGTAAAAGCGTACCTTCGTGTGTTCTTGAGATAAGTAAACCTGGGTAAGTGGCCATATTCCTTGGTATTTTAGGATTGCTGTTTTTTCTGCAGTACTTTCATTAATTACTTGACTTTTTTAGGAGTTGGGGGGTTTAGTCGTGGGATACATTCCTGTCCTGTCCCTGAGAAAGGTCGTGTAGAAGTGAGAATAGCCAATAACCACTGTTTCTGAAGATTACTTTCAAAATTGTCTGAATATTGACATTTCGTGAGCATTTCTATATATTGTCTTTAGTTTCTTTTGAAGCGTGGTGCACTAAATGACTAAACATATTGTTGCTGCTCATAAAGGAAAGAGTCGACTTTTTACTCTGTACGCTAAAACTATTGTGATTTTTGTTTGCCTTCTGTGGTAAACCTCTGAATATTATAATCAGTAACGGCAGATATTAGAACATTACAGGTTTTTTGTGACCATAACGGCTGAATGATGGTTCCGTTTCCATATTTGCAGTTGCGGTTAATCTGTTTTTAATCAAACAATGATTATAACTGCAATCCTTATGAACTGTGACATTTTGTGTGTGATTTTGTGGAAGGATTACTGTAAACCTCACCTATATTAGAGTATTGCTTCTTCCCCAAGGTACATGGATATATAAAAATAAAAGACCCCCACCTACTACTTAGGGTGTGCTCGTGACTTGCCCTCTGCATAAAACACTTGAATGTGTAAAAGGGACTTTATGAAGTGGCTGTTATGAGAGTTAATTCACACATACATTTTTATAGTTTCAGGACTTGCATTACTGAGTGAACATCTGATAGGAGTCCTTAGAAGAGCATGCCTGCATATTAAATACTTATGAAGTTCTGATGACATGAATAAAAAGTATGACTGGCACAGTGATATAGAGGTTGCTTTACAGCACTTAATTATCTGGTTTGATTATCACCTGGTGTACCTGTCCTTGAGTGTCAACATGTTCTCCCTGTATCTGCATAGCTTTTGCCTTGGTCTCCAGTTTCCTCCCACTTCCTAATATATGTCAATATGCACTAAACTGTCCATAGGTGTGTGTGTGTGTGTGTGTGTGTGTGTGTGTGTGTGTGTGTGTGTGTGTGTGTGTGTGTGTGTGTGTGTGTGTGTGTTTCTATCTGTGTATATGTAGGTATTTATGTATATCTGTGTCTGTGCGTGTATTTGAGCATGTGATTGTCTTATAACCACTGTTTGCAGGAATAGGTATAACTTTAAACATAAATAGGATAAAACTGTGTATTGAAAAATGTGCGAATGAATAAAAAGAGCTTTATTTCTTTAACATATATATTTACCTTATTTATTACATCATTGAATCTTTTCACACTTCTTTCCTGTCCAGCTTCTTTCTTTTTTGTCTTTTAGGATGGGCTCCCTCCATCTGCCTTTGATGTGCTGTGGACTGGTGAGCAGGTTGTGGTTGGCATTCCTTATGATGGTTGTCTTATCTTATTTATCTTTCTGTCATTATCTTGCAACCCGATATATAGTTTATTTGTGCCAGCTACCGAGTCACTGTCCAGAAGCTCATAGAGTGCCTCCAATGCCTTGTTCTTTGCTATTACAACTCCTTTCTTAGTCTCTTTGTTAGCCAACAACTGTTTCTTCTTAGCCTGGCCCATCTTTTCTTTTTCATGCAGTCCTTTCTTTCTTTGGATGACTTCCACCACCAGCTTTCCTTATGTACTTTATTTCTGTACCAGGCTCAGCTGCATATCTGTTCTATAGTCCTCACACATGCTGTGTTGAGGCACTGCCATTTTGTTCTTTCCTTACTAGGAGGAAGTCTACCTGAGCTGCATTTTGGCCACTCTTGTATGTGATCTTGTGACTCTCTCTCTTACCGAACCATGTGTTGGCAGCCATCAAGCCACTTGCTATGCAGATCTGATGTATTCCTGACTGTGTACAGATTTATGAGAAAGGGTGAGTATATGCATTGAAGGAGAGAGAGTGAGCGGTGTATGAGAGAATGAATGGTGCGTGCATGAAAGCAGTTTGTATGTGTGTGTGAATGCAGCAGTGATAGTGTACAGATTTATGAGAGAGAGAAATATGCATTGAAGGAGAGAGTGAGCGGTGTATGAGAGAATGAACGGTGCGTGCATGAAAGCAGTTTGTATGTGTGTGTGAATGCAGCAGTGACAGTGTACAGATTTATGAGAGAGAGTGAATGTATGCATTAAAGGAGAGAGTGAGCGGTGTATGAGAGAATGAATGGTGCGTGCATGAAAGCAGTTTGTATGTGTGTTTGAATGCAGCCTAGGGACAGGGACACATATACACATTGGGTGGTATTTTGCGAAGAAGAAAGCATTGTGAAGCAGTGGTCATCATGCTGAGAATGTATGTTCTTGACCGGGGGATTTGGGAACTCTCAGAGCTTATGCATGCCACCTTGAGGTACCTTCACATATGGACAATATTGATGCTACCAGAGTGAAACAGAAAAATGAAGAGGTGAATTAACCAATGTTGCTTTTTCATGTCTTCTCTTGTATAACTTGTAATATGACTGTAAAAGGACTGCATACTGAACTTAATTGTTAAGACTTGCCTCCTTAACTCCATTCTAAATAATGTACAGCTTTCCATGTACTTGACTAAAGGACATGGTTTTCTATAACTGAACTCCTTTTCAAGTAAGAAACATCGGCAGGCATTATTGACATGCACAATTTCTCATAGCACTTCACCAGTCCAATCTGTCTAATTCAGATTTAATGTCATAAATAAAAACACGCAGATTTTTGCTTGCCTCTCATGGTAAATCCTGCTTTATGTAGTCATTCTGAAAGGTACAAGAAGATTTGGCCCATAAAGGAGAGACTGGCATGATTTTGGGTAATTAACAGATAAGGACATTCATTCTAGTTTGGAGGGTTTACAAAAGACGGACTGTGGTCAGAGAAGGGTTCAGATGGTTTAGGGCTATAGACTATATATTGTACATATGCAATTAATGCGGCTTTGAGAAAGCTGCTGGATTGTATTGCATGAATGGAGGAAAGGGGAGTATGAAAGAGAGTATAAAAGGGCAGAAGGTGGTAGGGATAAGATGGTGACAAAAATTAATGAGATGAGGATAACCCCTGGTACCACAGGCAATGAATTTGAGGAGGGCATGGGGGAGAAAAGTCCTTCCTAGTCCATCCAGCACTAGGTAACACAGGCAAGTAGGCAGCCACTCTGTTCAAATGAGAGATAAAGTGTATCTGTGTTGTGCAATTCATGGCGGACTGAAGTCATTAAATAATGACATACGAGTTTCAGATTTCACCTTCAGAAAATGCATTGGTAGCTTAATCTGTCTGAATTTCCCATTGCCTAGATGTCGGATGACTTGCAGTCCTGCTTGGGATCTTACCTGTTGGTTAATTTTTGTCCCTGCCTTTTGTCTCATTTTATGTGGGCTTTCAGAGATTGAGTTGTCCTTATGTGCCATGTATTGTTGATAATGGGGAGAGGCTAAATCTGGGAAAGTTTTGTGAGCTTGACCAAATCATACCATTCTTAGTTATTCAGGTGATTAAGATGAAACTGCTAGTGCAGCTTTACCATTATAGTACCTCTTATTACTTTAATTTGCTCCAGTTAGAGGCCAGGGACTCTAATGCTCGGCCAAAGTAGTCCAAATAGTTACTTCTACCCAGAGGCCTAGTACTAGAAGCATGTACAAAAGTAAAAGGGTGCATTTTCTTTGTGAGCTGCTTCTGAATGTTTGGACCCCTTCACAGCTTCTGTCTTAGCAGTGCTATATTACCTGTCTCAGATCATTGACTCTGGAATAAGCTGTTCCTCTGTGCATTTAACTGCCATTTCTAATCTACATCAAGGTTCTAAGTTCTGCCATTGACATTTCTGAAGGCTGCTAAGACCTTTCTCAGAGGTACTCTCATTGTCTGACCTCCTATCGGAAATCCTCTCTCTCCGAGAGGTTTGTAAATTGTTGAAGGAAAAGTGAGTCTTTGTCCTTTTGAACCAGATGCTGTGGTAGTATTAAAAATATCGGTTTTAAAAATGATTCATCTAGTGGCCTTTATTTCTGATAGAAGAGTGAGTAGAGTTACAAGCTTCTGCACTTGCTCTTCATACTCATTTTCCACAAAGTATTATAACAAAGGTGAATATTAGTTGCACTGTACGGATTCATGCAGAGAGTTTTGATTTTATCCCATAAAATCTAAACTGTTAGCAAATATGTCTTCATTTTGGTGGTTTAATAGTAGATGTTTTGTTTGGGGAAGCATTTAATTTTGGTTATTGTGCATACCTCAACAGTCTACTGAAGGGGTTGCTTGGGTGAAGTGTTCATGCTGGTGGCTGCACATACTAGGAAATGTTACTGTAGGCTTGTTTGTGGAAATATTTCCTTTTGGGTGCATGTATACCTGGACATAATTATGAGGATGTTGCTTGGGGAAATAATTCATTGTGTATCAGGGAAGTGCTTGTGCATACATGGTCTTACTGCTGGGCCAATTTGTGTTATTTTGGTGCCTGTGCATACAGAATGTAAACAACTGGAGAGGTTACTGGGGACATACAGAAAGTCAGTCTGCAAATTACATTGGGTTACATCATTTCTGCTTGCATTATTCTATTTGTGATTATACTGCCTGAGTGAGATAAAGGTTTTTTTAACTAGGTGACTACTGGCAGCATGGAGCTACCATATTTTTTGTGAATTTATCCTGGCTTGTCATGTGTGGAATTTAGGTGGGAGGAAGGGCTCAGTAATATCCAAGTGTTATACCATTTGAATGAATGACTCTCAGGTCTTCTCCTTACTGATGATAATGAGTCTGTGTTACATAACAGCTGCACAATGTAATATAATGAATGCCTACTCGACAGGTTATGTGCCGTAATTATCACCTGTGTCTCAGCATGCATACCTTTGCAGTAATGAAAGGAAGGTCATTATCACATGTCCAGTTACAATATAGCAGTGAATTATTATCACTTTTCTGTGAAAAGTCTCAGCTGCTGTAACTGTTATTCACATAAGTAGAAGTCGTTATCACTTTGATGAATGCACAAGCCAGATTGTGTTTTTTCTCTGTTTGGAGTCATTGCAAGCAACCCCCCCTCATTCTTCAACTGCCTAACCCTGCTTTTTTCTCTTTACATGTGCCCTTTCTGTGCCCCCTTGCCAGTGTCTACCCATGCAGTATTTCAGCTAAGGTAAGGTAAGAATGCACATTCGGATGGTGTGTGCATCAATGGGCAGCACACACGGACGCCATGACTGTTAGGATCATCCTGGATGGCAGTGGGGAACTTGGAGACTCTTCAGTTTA
Organism: Protopterus annectens; assembly: GCF_019279795.1. NCBI lineage: Eukaryota > Metazoa > Chordata > Ceratodontiformes > Protopteridae > Protopterus > Protopterus annectens. The sequence continues at coordinate 694,893,457 of NC_056729.1, read as the reverse complement.
GTCCCACCAGGCTGCTTGACACAATATGCATGGTTTCATGGGTGCCACTATGATGCCTTCAGTCCCTCTCCGAAAGGCCTCCTGCAAAAAGAAGAGAGTCTAGGTACGTCTTTCTCCAATGCAATGTGGCCTTTCACTCTCCCTCCACTCTGGCACAGTACATGTATGTAGCTCAGTGCAGCAATTAGTAAATTACTTCTGTCCTTGATCATGTAGATCCATTGCTGAATGAGCACATCAGAAAAGGCAGAAGTAAGGCAGACTGCTGACACTGAAGGAGGTCATGAGACAGTAGTGGTATCAGCAGTCTGAGTGGGCAGCCAGCACAAGATGGTCTAACCAGGTAATGCATTATGATATACATATGTACTTTTCCAATAGATCTGTCAAACATCAATAGTAATCTGTTTGCATTTTCTTTCCTGTGCAGGTTCGTCCATCTTCTGACACTGACTTGGCTCCACGAACAGGAGAACGACAAGTGAGAGTGTGGTTATGTGTCCATTTCTACATTCACTGAGCTGCCAGCCATGCATCCAAAAGCGAAAACCAGTACAACTTCAGCTTCCCCACATTCAGTGTGAAGGCATACTGGATTGCAAGAAGAGTTACGCATTGGAGTGGAGTACTGCATTTGTTGGAAGAGAAGTGTTCCATCTACCCTGAGCCCGACATTCTTGTGCTGCACATTGGAGGGAATGATGTCATCAGTCAACCACTTGGAAGGCTATGGCTTCAAATCACAGCAACTTTTGAACACCTGAAGTCTTGGTGGCCACGCTGTCATTTTGTGTGATCTAATTCCTCGACAGATATGGAAAACAGCAAACAGTCAACGGGCAGCTCATAAGGCCAGACATTTACAGAATGGGTTCATGCATGGCTTGATGCACAGGGTTGGTGGATCTACAATCTGCCATGAAACATCACCGCAGAAGATGTTCACCTGTTCTGAAGCGATGGCGTTCACCTAACTGAGGAGGGCATTGCATTGTTCTTGACCGACCAACAATGGCATGAGGACAGCTATGCAGGATTTGTAACATACAGCATGTGAGAAGAATGGAAAACACCTATGACCAAGTAGGACCAGTATAGTAAGTAAAACTCTATTATAAAATGTGTTGTGTAAAATATATTTATCTGAGTTTGACAATTAACTGTGGTAAGGAGCTGGCAAGGGTGCTGAGAAAGAACTGTTTCAGGAGAGTGCTACGATGTACAATCTAATAAGTCAGTGACCATCCTGCAATACTTCTTTTTTTAGTCTGCTTTTATCAGGCATGTGTACAGTTTAGATGACAGAAGGGCAAACTGCTGACACTGAAGGAGGTCGTGAGACTGCAGTGGTATCAGCTGTCTGAATGGGTAGCCAGCACAGCTATCAAACAAATGAGATGGCCTTGCCTGCCACTGAAGTCCCATGCCTGTCCTGGGTTCATTAGTGATGTGGCGGTCCTTACCTTGCTTTTTCTCTTTACATGTACCTATTCAGCAGTATGTTGGCTACACCACGAATGTGTATATTTACAATCGTGTGTGCCTACATGGTAAAACAACTGCTTCTGAATGCTGTACACATTAAAAGATTTCAGTTTTGTTAGGACTCAGGTTATGGAAATTATGATTTGTTTTCATATTTTGCCAAATAACTTTGCAAGGGAGCATGTCAGTGTGCCAAGTAATACCTCGTTTTGAGGACAGTATTGACAGTTCCAACATGGTAAAAGAATGGTGCCTGTATGTTCCACACGTGTAGATATCAAAGTTTGCTTTGGAGTTAGGTTATGGAAATTATGATTTTATTTCATATTTTGGCACATAACTTTGCAAGGGAGCATCAGAATGTGCTAAGTAATACCTCAATTTGAAGATAGTTTTGATAGTTCCAGCATGGTAAAAGAATGGTGCCTGTATGGTGTACACATGTGCAGATATTAAAGTTCGTTTTGGACTTGGGTTATGGAAATTATGATTTTTTTTTTCATATTTTGGTAAATAACTTTGCAAGGGAGCATGTCAGTGTGCTAAGTAATATCTCATTTTGAAGACAGTATTGATAGTTCCAACATGGTAAAAGAATGGTGCCTCTATGTTGCACACATGTGCAATTATCAAAGCTTGTTTCGGACTTAGGTTATGGAAATTATGATTTTTTTTACATATTTTACTAAATAACTTTGCAAGGGAGCATGTCAGTGTGCCAAGTAATACCTAATTTTGAAGACAGTGTGACTCCTTACAACATCGTAAAATAAATGTGTCTGTGCTCTGTACACATGTACAGAAATCACAATTTGTTTAGTCTTGTACGATTATGAAAATTATACACTTACAAAACTTCTCATTATTATGCCCATATCTTTGCAAGGGAGCATGGTGATAACACAAATGATGCATCATTTTGAAGTTGACATTCAGATGCACAACTTGTACACTGATATGTAGGCTCTGTCTGTTACAGGTGAAGAGATATTATGCTTTGTTTATTTATCAATTATGAGAAATAATATATTAATCATATTTCTGTGACTATCTCAAGAAAGGAGCATCACACAGTAATGGTTAAGGTATCATTTTAAAGCTGACATCCATACTAACAAATTAAATTCAAATTGTATGGGTCTGCATGGTACGTTGACCAAGATATTGTGCTTTGCTTTTCCAAATAGGTAAAAAATATGCACAGTATCAACATTCCTTGCCAAATAATGCATATCAAAGTCATTATTAAATATCAACATTTACACTGTTGGAAAGGTCAGTGTCTGAACAACTTTCGCGTTTATATTTTTAGTCTAGCTCTTATAGTTAAAGAGTTATGAACATTTGTTTTCTGTATGGTATTAGAAATGGATTTTCTGAAAATGAGCTCAGGCTGCACTGTTGTTCCTATGGTGGAATTAAGCAGGCAGCTTTTTCAGTGCTGCTCTGGAGTGAATGAGCTAAGAGGCTGACAGGTACGCTAAGTTTTCTCCTGCTTTGCAACTAATTTAGTTTTTAGCATGATCATTCATTGTGGTTCATTTCTGTAATAACCACAATGAACGATCGCAAAAAGAAACTTTTACTGTCCAGAGCTTCTGTTTCACCCCCCCATTATTTTAGACTTTGTCCAGATTACTTACACTAAGAGGCTGACAGGTACGCTAAGGTTCTTCCTGCTTTGCAGCTAATTTGGTTTTTTGAGCTATCGTTCATTGTGGTTTGTTTCTATAGTAACCACAATGAACGATCGTAAAAAGGAACGTTTACTGTCCGGAGCTGCTGTTCTCTCCATTATTTTAGACTTTGTCTGCATTAGTTGCTCTAAGAGGCTTACATGTATGTTGAGGCTCCTTCTGCTTTGCAACTATTCTGTAAAGTAACAGTGTATTTGTGTTGTGCAATTCATGGCGGACTGAAGTCATTAAATAATGACATACGAGTTTCAGATTTCACCTTCAGAAAATGCATAGGTGGCTTCATCTGTCTGAATTTCCCATTGCCTAGATGTCGGATGACTTGCAGTCCTGCTTGGGATCTTACCTGTTGGTTAATTTTTGTCCCTGCCTTTTGTCTCATTTTATGTGGGCTTTCAGAGATTGAGTTGTTCTTATGTGCCATTTATTGTTGATAACGGGGAGAGGCTAAATCTGGGAAAGTTTTGTGAGCTTGACCAAATCATACCATTCTTAGTTATTCAGGTGATTAAGATGAAACTGCTAGTGCAGCTTTACCATTATAGTACCTCTTTTTACTTTAATTTGCTCCAGTTAGGTTCATAGGTTCATACTAGGCTATCTGCCCGAGGGCATTTACAAGCCTAGCCCATAGTTTTGTGGCTTACGCCACCCCTTTAGTATGGGGAACTATACCCATTATTTTGCTGTGCCTCTGTTGAGCAGTGACACTGAGGTAATCCCTGGGGTATATCTGCGATCTCCCATCCATTGGTCAAGATTTCTCTTGAACAAGGCCAGCGAGGTGCTCTGCCTCACATATACCGGGATTTTATTCCACAGCATAGGGAGTCTTTGGTGATGAATCAATCCTCCAGCACGTCCTATTAATAGCCGTGTCGAGGTTTAAGTCTCCGCCCTTGTGGCTCTGACGGATCTAGATTTTTGAGGTGAAGCATATTCATCAAATCTGGGTTTGACATGGCCTTGTATGTTAGGCAAAGGTCACCTCTGAGCAAGCGGTAAGCGACTGAATAGAGCTGGAGTTCTTTCAGTCGGGCAGCATAGGACAGATGTTTGAGACCCTTTATCCTTTTGGTGAGGAACTTTTGTGGCCTCTCCAGCTGCTGCAAGTGTCGGGTCAGATACATTCCGAATGGGGCATTGTACTCAATCATTGGTCTGATGAGTGATGAGTATAGGGAGACTATGACCTCCCTTGATCTAGATGAGAATCCCTTCATGATAAGGTGGGGAATGTAGAAGGTCTTCCTAACTACTTTAGCTACATGGGTGTCGAATGACAGACTACTATCAACCTGGGTCCCCAGGTCCCTGATAACTTCTTCTGTGCTCAGTGGATTGCCACCTATTTGGTAGCTAGGGTAACCTTGTTTTTCCCGAAGGGTATGACTATGCATTTTTTGGCATTTAACTTTAGGCCATGGCTCTAGCACCAGTTATCCATTTCTGTGAGACCCTTCTGAAGGATATCTGTGTCAGATGTGTTTTCTACTATGGCCCAGTTTGCAGTCATCTGCAAACTTTGTCAGCCATAACCCTCCTGTGTTTGCTTGTACCGGAAAAGTAGATGACAAACAAGAGTGGGCCCAGGACTGAGCCCTGTGGTACACCACTTGTGACAGGCTTTGAGTCTGACATGGCGCCAGCAACTCTGACCCTGTGGGTTCTGTCACTCAGCCAGTTTGCAACCCATCTTGTGATGTATGGGTTAACATTTAAGCTGATGAGTTTTTCAATGATACCCGAGTGGGGTATTGTATCGAAGGCCTTCGCCAGGTCGAGGTAGGCTGTATGGACTGCCTTTCCTCATCAATGGCTTTGGTGACTGTTTCAAAAAGTCAGCCAAGTTTAGAAGGCATGATCTGCCTTTGACAAAGCCGAACTGGGATGGATCCAAAGTCTGCAAATTCCCTATGTCTTTATTTATGAGGTCCATTATGATCCTCTCCATGGCTTTGCAGATAAGGCTTGTCAAGCTAATGGGCCGGTAATTTCCAGGGTCGGTGGAGGCACCGCCTTTGTGAAGTGGGACCACAGTTGCAGTGCGCCACTCCTGGGTACGTATCCAGAGGTAAGACTATGATTAAACAGCTGTCCTAGCTGTGGGTTTAATTCCTCATTGAGTTCGTGGAGCACACAGCCGGGGACACCATCAGGTCCCATGGATGCTGTGTTTTTGCTTTGGAGAGAGCAGTTCTCACTTGGGCGTTGGAGATGTTTGGGGCTGCAATCGCTTGGTATAGATATCTCTCCTTTTGGGAGTTTGCACTGAACCTGTCAGCCAGTATGTTGGCAATGTCTGTAGGATCAGTAATCTTCACATTATTTTGAACTAGTTCTGAGCATATCTGGGAGTTTCCTCCCAGGTTTCTAACATAGCTAAAGAAGGCCTTATGATTGTCTTTTGAGTCTTTAGCTATTTTTCTCTCAAATTTTGCTTTGGATGATTTTATGAGAGCTCTTAGTTTTTTACTTATAGTGATCAAGGGTGTCTTACGTTTTAAGGATTTTGCTCTATCTTGTAGTAGCTTCCTCCTTTTGTTGTAGAGTTTGTTTATGGCTGGGGTCCACCAGAGTGGACGCTTGCCTTTGGTACAAAGAGTCTTTGTTTTGCTTGGGATTGCCTTATCCATGCAGTCCTGCAGGTGCTGGTAGAAGGCATTTGTAAGTGATTCAGCGGCTTGAGTATTGTTTTCCGCCAGCTCGGGGGCCTTAAAGGAGACCACACTAGTCTTTAGAAGTGTGAAGTCGGCTTTCGAGAAGTTCTTTACTGTGGTCTTTTTTATTTCAGGTGGGGGTGGGATGAGGACCTCCAGCGAGATTAGTTTGTGATCTGATCTCACCAGTGAGTTAGAGGCCAGGGACTCTAGTGCTCGGCCAAAGTAGTCCAAATAGTTACTTCTACCCAGAGGCCTAGTACTAGAAGCATGTACAAAAGTAAAAGGGTGCATTTTCTTTGTGAGCTGCTTCTGAATGTTTGGACCCCTTCACAGCTTCTGTCTTAGCAGTGCTATATTACCTGTCTCAGATCATTGACTCTGGAATAACCTGTTCCTCTGCGCATTTAACTGCCACTTCTAATTTACATCAAGGTTCTAAGTTCTGCCATTGACATTTCTGAAGGCTGGTAAGACCTTTCTCAGGGGTACTCTCATTGTCTGACCTCCTATCGGAAATCCTCTCTCTCCAAGAGGTTTGTAAATTGTTGAAGGAAAAGTGAGTCTTTGTCCTTTTGAACCAGATGCTGTGGTAGAATTAAAAATATCAGTTTTAAAAATGATTCATCTAGTGGCCTTTATTTCTGCTAGAAGAGTGTGTTAGTTACAAGCTTCTGCACTTGCTCTTCATACTTATTTTCCACAAAGTATTATAACAAAGGTGAATATTAGTTGCACTGTACGGATTCACGCAGAGAGTTTTGATTTTATCCCATAAAATCTAAACCGTTAGCAAAGATGTCTTCATTTTGGTGGTTTAATAGTAGATGTTGTGTTTGGGGAAGCATTTAATTTTGGTTACTGTGCATACCTCAACAGTCTACTGAAGGGGTTGCTTGGGTGAAGTGTTCATGCTGGTGGTTGCACATACTAGGAAATGTTACTGTAGGCCTGTTTGTGGAAACATTTCCTTTCGGGTGCATGTATACCTGGACATAATTATGAGGAAGTTGATTGGGGAAATAATTCATTGTGTATCAGGGAAGTGCTTGTGCATACATGGTCTTACTGCTGGGCCAATTTGTGTTATTTTGGTGCCTGTGCATACAGAACGTAAACAACTGGAGAGGTTACTGGGGACATACAGAAAGTAAGTCTGCAAATTACATTGGGTTACATCACTTCTGCTTGCATTATTCTATTTGTGATTATACTGCCTGAGTGAGATAAAGGTTTTTTCACTAGGTGACTACTGGCAGCATGGAGCTACCATATTTTTTGTGAATTTATCCTGGCTTGTCATGTGTGGAATTTAGGTGGGAGGAAGGGCTCAGTAATATCTAAGTGTTATACCATTTGACTGAATGACTCTGGTCTTCTCCTTACTGATGATACCGAGTGTGTTACATAACAGCTGCACAATGTAATATAATGAATGCCTACTCAACAGGTTATGTGCCGTAATTATCACTTGTGTCTCAGCATTCATACCTTTGCAGTAATGAAAGGAAGGTCATTATCACATTAACAATACGTGCAGTTACAATATAGCAGTTAGTCATTATCACTTTTCTGGGAAAAGTCTCAGCTGCTGTCACAGCTATTCACATAAGTAGAAGTCGTTATCACTTTGATTAATTTACAAGCCAGGTTGTGTTTTTCTCTGCTTGGAGTCATTGCAAGCAACCCCCCTCCCCCTCATTCGTCAACTGCCTAACCCTGCTTTTTTCTCTTTACATGTGCCCTTTATGTGCCCCCTTGACAGTGTCTACCCATGCAGTATTTCAGCTAAGGTAAAGTAAGAATGCACATTCTGATGGTGTGTGCAACAGTGGGCAGCACACACAAATGCCATGACTGTTAGGATCATCCTGGATGGCAGTGGGGAACTTGGAGACTCTTCAGTCCAGTCCCACCGGGCTGCTTGACACGATATGCATGGTTTCATGGATGCCACTATGATGCTTTCAGTCCCTCTCCGAAAGGCCTCCTGCAAAAAGAAGAGAGTCTAGGTACGTCTTTCTCCAATGCAATGTGGCCTTTCACTCTCCCTCCACTTTGGCACAGTACATGTATGTAGGTCAGTGCAGCAATTAGTAAATTACTTCCGTCCTTGATCATGTAGATCCATTGCTGAATGAGCACATATAAAGAGAAAAGGCAGAAGTAAGGCAGACTGCTGACACTGAAGGAGGTTGTGAGACAGTAGTGGTATCAGCAGTCTGAGTGGGCAGCCAGCACAAGATGGTCTAACCAGGTAATGCATTATGATATACATATGTACTTTTCCAATAGATCTGTCAAACATCAATAGTAATCTGTTTGCATTTTCTTTCCTGTGCAGGTTCGTCCATCTTCTGACACTGACTTGGCTCCACGAACAGGAGAACGACAAGTGAGAGTGTGGGTATGTGTCTATCTCTACATTCACTGAGCTGCCAGGCATGCATCCAAAAGTCAAAACCAGTACAACTTCAGCTTCCCCACATTCAGTATGAAGGTATACTGGATTGCAAGAAGAGTTATGCATTGGAGCAGAGTACTGCATCTGTTGGAAGAGAAGTGTTCCATCTACCCTGAGCCCGACATTCTTGTGCTGCACATTGGAGGGAATGATGTCATCAGTCAACCACTTGGAAGGCTATGGCTTCAAATCACAGCAACTTTTGAACACCTGAAGTCTTGGTGGCCACGCTGTCATTTTGTGTGATCTAATTCCTCCGCAGATATGGAAAACAGCAAACAGTCAACGGGCAGCTCACAAGGCCAGACGTTTACAGAATGGGTTCATGCATGGCTTGATGCACAGGGTTGGTGGATCTACAATCTGCCATGACATCATCACCGTGGAAGATGTTCACCTGTTCAGAAGCGATGGCGTTCACCTAACTGAGGAGGGCATTGCATTGTTCTTGACCGACCAGCAATGGCATGAGGACAGCTATGCAGGATTTGTAACATAAAGCATGTGAGAAGAATGGAAAACACCTATGACCAAGTAGGACCAGTATAGTAAGTAAAACTCTATTATAAAATGTGTTGTGTAAAATATATTTATCTGAGTTTGACAATTACCTCTGGTAAGGAGCTGGCAAGGGTGCTAAGAAAGAACTGTTTCAGGAGAGTGCTACGATGTACAATCTAATATGTCAGTGACCATCCTGCAATACTTCTTTTTTTAGTCTGCTTTTATCAGGCATGTGTACAGTTTAGATGACAGAAAGGGCAAACTGCTGACACTGAAGGAGGTCGTGAGACTGCAGTGGTATCAGCTGTCTGAGTGGGTAGCCAGCACAGCTATCAAACAAATGAGATGGCCTTGCCTGCCACTGAAGTCCCATGCCTGTCCTGGGTTCATTAGTGATGTGGCGGTCCTTACCTTGCTTTTTCTCTTTACATGTACCTATTCAGCAGTATGTTGGCTACGCCAAGAATGTGTATATTTACAATCGTGTGTGTCTACATGGTAAAACAACTGCTTCTGAATGCTGTACACATTAAAAGATTTCAGTTTTGTTAGGACTCAGGTTATGGAAATTATGATTTGTTTTCATATTTTGCCAAATAACTTTGCAAGGGAGCATGTCAGTGTGCTAAGAAATACCTCATTTTGAGGACAGTATTGACAGTTCCAACATGGTAAAAGAATGGTGCCTGTATGTTCCACACGTGTAGATATCAAAGTTTGCTTTGGATTTAGGTTATGGAAATTATGATTTTATTTCATATTTTGGTACATAACTTTGCAAGGGAGCATCAGAATGTGCTAAGTAATACCTCAATTTGAAGATAGTTTTGATAGTTCCAGCATGGTAAAAGAATGGTGCCTGTATGGTGTACACATGTGCAGATATTAAAGTTTGTTTTGGACTTGGGTTATGGAAATCATGATTTTTTTTTCATATTTTGGTAAATAACTTTGCAAGGGAGCATGTCAGTGTGCTAAGTAATATCTCATTTTGAAGACAGTATTGATAGTTCCAACATGGTAAAAGAATGGTGCCTCTATGTTGCACACATGTGCAATTATCAAAGCTTGTTTCGGACTTAGGCTATGGAAATTATGATTTTTTTACATATTTTACTAAATAACTTTGCAAAGGAGCATGTCAGTGTGCCAAGTAATACCTCATTTTGAAGACAGTGTGACTCCTTACAACATCGTAAAATAACTGTGTCTGTGCTCTGTACACATGTACAGAAATCACAATTTGTTTAGTCTTGTATGATTAATGAAAAGTATACATTTACAATACTTCTCATTATTATGCCCATATCTTTGCAAGGGAGCATGGTGATGACACAAATGATGCATCATTTTGAAGTTGACATTCAGATGCACAACTTGTACACTGATATGTAGGCTCTGTCTGTTACAGGTGAAGAGATATTATGCTTTGTTTATTTATCAGTTATGAGAAATAATATATTGATCATATTTCTGTGACTATCTCAAGAAAGGAGCATCACACAGTACTGGTTAAGGTATCCTTTTAAAGCTGACATCCATACTAACAAATTAAATTCAAATTGTATGGGTCTGCATGGTATGTTGACCAAGATATTGTGCTTTGCTTTTCCAAAAAGGTAAAAAATATGCACAGTATCAACATTCCTTGCCAAATAGTGCATATCAAAGTCATTATTAAATATCAACATTTACACTGTTGGAAAGGTCAGTGTCTGAACAACTTTCGCGTTTATATTTTTAGTCTATCTCTTATAGTTAAAGAGTTATGAACATTTGTTTTTTGTATGGTATTAGAAATGGATTTTCTGAAAATGAGCCCAGGCTGCACTGTTGTTCCTGTGGTGGAATTAAGCAGGCAGCTTTTTCAGTGCTGCTCCGGAGTGAATGAGCTAAGAGGCTGACAGGTACGTTAAGTTTCCTCCTGCTTTGCAACTAATTTAGTTTTTAGCGTGATCATTCATTGTGGTTCATTTCTGTAATAACCACAATGAACGATTGCAAAAAGAAACTTTTACTGTCCAGAGCTTCTGTTTCACCCCCCCCCCCATTATTTTAGACTTTGTCCAGATTACTTACACTAAGAGGCTGACAGGTATGCTAAGGTACTTCCTGCTTTGCAGCTAATTTGTTTTTTTGCGCTATCGTTCATTGTGGTTTGTTTCTATAGTAACCACAATGAACGATCGTAAAAAGTAACGTTTACTGTCCGGAGCTGCTGTTCTCTCCATTATTTTAGACTTTGTCTGCATTAGTTGCTCTAAGAGGCTTACATGTATGTTGTGGCTCCTTCTGCTTTGCAACTATTCTGTAAAGTAACAGTTTAGTTTTTAGAGTGATCGTTCATTGTGGTTCGCTTCTATAGTAACCACAATGAACGATCGTTGTAACAAGAAAACTGTCCCTGCCCAGAGTAGTTGCTTGCTTATTACAATGTTTTTAGGAATTTTGTAGGTAGCGTATGGCTATGGGAGAGTTTTAAGAAGCTGTGCAAGTGATGATCATTGTGTCCTGTTCACCACCTAACCTGTATGGTTATGGGGATATCTGATGCACAGCATTGCCATTCTATGCACTGTCCTGCATAGCCTAGGTCTGATACATTTTATATACTTTTATTCTTTGTTGTTAGATGTGCACCCCATGCCTGCCTCTTTGCCAGTGCTGCACTGTATTTTGCACATCTCTGCCATGGCTGGGATTCAGGTACTACATGCCCCTCTTCTGTCTGCCCCATTTGCTCTTCTTCTGATACTCTACTTGTATATCAAGTCATGGCATGTTGTTCATTTGACACTGTATAATGTGCATAATACTATGCTGTGGGGAATTGCACACTCAATAAATATCTTTTTACACATGTCCAAATTATACAGATGTGCCCTTCCTGAGATTAATAAAATATCAGAAGTGCACTTTCAATGGTTCAAATATCAACTCCACTATGTTTGCATTTCCTCATAGACAGTATTATAGGCCATCTCCTGCATGGTCTGAGGGTTGCATATTGGTGTAATCAGCATATGCTGTGGGACACATGCACAACCATACATGGTACTTGTGTCTATAGGCCTATCTTGCATGTGTGTCCACCTACCAATGAACAAAGTCACCATGTGGGATGCTCCCTTAGAGAAACCTTTGATATAGGTTGAATGGGTGCCAAATGTCTGAATCATGTAAATTGCTCAAGCGATGCAGGAAGATATTATAAGTAATGCACTGAACATTGCAGAGCATCTGGCATTTAAGGGTGTGGAAACCCTTCCTGCTTACATATCATATACCCTTAGAACAAAGCAGAGTCCTGATGGCAACATGGGTATAATCTGTGGATCCCACCCCCTCAAGGAAAAGGACTATGTCATAGAAGGCCTACACGCTGTTGGTTTACTCTGCTGCTGCTGTCCTGCAGAACCAAATATGCTACTCCACATATTGTAGTGTAATTGTATCCTATCCTAATGTTAGGATTCACCTGGAATATCCCTAACATGTCCTTGCAGGTTGGTGAAAGGTCACTGTAGCCAAGAAGATTAATATTGCACATACTCTAATATCAAAAGGAATGAGCGTGCATACAACTTTATTCTTCATGCAGGTAACACAGTCTGACTAGATCCGTTGCAATATGCCTGTCCACAGGGAAATTTTCTGTGATCCATTCATCTGTCAGGTTCTGGTACAAGTAGTACTTGGGTCTATATTAGATCATCCAAATGGCAGAATTTCAAATGATCTAATATCGAACCCAATATCGCGAATGCTGAAAACAGTGAAGCTGCAGAAAACCGAATTCTTTCCTAGGGAAAGAATTCGGTTTGGCCGTTGTTGTGGCTTAGCTGTTTTCAGCGATGTGTTGGAAAGTTACGGGTTGGTTAAGGTAAGTGTTTGACTGTGTGGACGTTCGGGTTGGGGCGCAGCTTGGGTGAGTTAGGGTTAGGGCACAGGTCAGGTAAGTGTGCGATTTTGACAGAATTTGGGTTTAGAGGCAGGTTAAGTGAGTTAGGGTTAGGGCGCGGATGAGGTGAGTGTGCGATAGTGAGAATTTGGGGTTAGGGGCGGGTTAAGTGAGTTAGGGTTAGGGCGCGGGTGAGGTGAGTGTGTGATAGTGACGGACCTTAGGGTTAGGGTCTGGGTTAAGGTAAGTGGATAGATAGCAGTGTATGTGCAGTGCAGTGTAGGGTTAGATGTAACTTTTAACTGTATGCGTGTGGATTGCTGCTTTTTAATGTGCTTGTGGGGTGTGTGTGTTTCTCTGAACAGCAAATTTTTTCCCTGGGAAAAAATTTGCTGTTTTGAGGTTTCGATATTTTAGGGTTCGGGTTTTGCAGTTCGGCGTTACGGCATTCGATAGTGAGCCATTTTGATGATCTGATATAGACCCGTAGTACTCTGAGTAATGTATACTTCTCCGGTGGTGTGGATGGCTCTGATGCATAACAATGCAAGTAATAACTCTGATGGTGGCTCCCAACACAGGTTGCTGTGTTGCTGTATACCTAGAATGTCTCCACTCAAGTACATCGCTAATTTTCAGCATTTAGAATAGGTATGCTCCACCACTTAGTTCCACCGTTTTATACATTTCTGAATTGGTCTGTCATTTTAGGTGCCGTCATTTGCATATTCTGAGTGGCTCATTTGCAGGGGGTTCTTCACTTGTCATGCTGTACTCTTAGCAGGTGCTGATTACTGCTGTATTTCGATCACTGCACAGCTTTGCTGTGTCTTAGAAACATCCTTGCCATCTACTTGATCACTCTCCAAGCTAACCGAACTGTCCAGTGGGCTAAACATCCATAAATACCAACCAAGGGTTTGTGTCTTTACTTACACAGGATTTAAGCACTAAAGGGTACCTTACATCCCATGAAGGAAATTTTCTTATACAGTAATGGATTTCCTGGTTAAATCACATCTGAGTCAGAAATTGACTGATGAGTCTGTTTTTATTGAAGGTGGATTATTTCAGCAATTATGGCTGAAACGTAAATACAGCTGGACATTTGAAGCAAACAGTCAACACATTTAGGTTCATTCTGAATTCTAAAGTCTTTGTTCCAGGGTCCATGGAGAAGGTGGCAGAGTCACATAGAATTAAAAAAGTGCCTTTTACCAATGATTGTAGTGTGTGTGTGTGTGTGTGTGTGTGTGTGTGTGTGTGTGTGTGTGTGTGTGTGTGTGTGTGTGTGTGTGTGTGTGTGTGCGCGCGCGTGTGTGTGTGGGGGGTGTAAAAATCTATATACATATTTTTATATGGTCCTGTGAAACAAAGCGACTGCATAGTGGTGTTTTACTTACTTTCAATACTAATGACACAAACGACCATATACAATTTTCATGGCCTTGTTTCAGGAAGTGAAATTGAGAAGATAGTAAAGTTTGGTTTGGAAAGTAATTTTGCATAAAGAGTCATGACTCAGGGAAAGAACCAGGTTGGCTTCTCTGTACAGAAAACAGAGGCAAGAATAAGTATGGTTTATATTATTGGGTTCAGAGTGGACTGGTTTGATGGAGGCTGAAGAAATGTGGGTTTACTTCCTTCAGTAAGGATAAAACTGACAGAAAATAAATGCATGTTTGATTATCTCTGTCATTATGTAGAGAAAGAGGTACTAAGTATCCGGACAGTCCTGTTAACTGCCTAAAAAAATGAAATACTACATCTGGATAATTTCTGCATCTATGTGATATAAGTACATTTGGATAAGGTGGGAAAAGGCAAGACTGAAGAGGGAGAGTTTTTCTTTTTGTTTCTTTCCAACACTCTGGTGAAAGGAAATAATTAATGTTCCTTCTCATACCTCAAATATTCATATTTTTAGTCATATTTTCATCTGTTCCTCATAAAATGTGTGTTTTTCTGGCAAATCACTGAGGACTAGTCACTTTGTCTCCTTCTGAAAATGCATGCTAACACAAAATCAGTTATTCTAGCAACTTTTTAAAATTATAAGAGCAGTATATTTAAAATTTGTCCTTATTTTTGGGCCTTTGTCCCACCATTATTTTAGGCTTTGTCCAGATTTCTTGCAATAAGAGGTTGAAAGGCATGCTCCTGCTTTCATCCTTTCCGTTTGCCTAATGTGCTTATACAGGAGAGTTGGACACACCTAGTTTGCGCATGGGGGGTTTGTCAAAAATGCTTCGGGTATGCACCAGTGTCAATATTAATATTAGCACAAGTTCAAATTAGATACATGGCAAGAAAACATAAAAAGTGAATGGGAAATTTGGTTGTTATTATTATAATATAATGTCTAGGGTTTTCCTCCCACCAAAGTGCACTGCACTCTTATCAGGAATTAAAACCTGATAAATTTCACCTAATACTGGAAGTCAAATCTGTTAGAGGATAGAAAAGTAGCATTTCATAATAAAAGTATGCTGCCTCTATCGCTAAACTAACATGTATACACACACACACACACACACACACACACACACACACACACACACACACACACACACACACACACACACAAATTACCACACCTACCTTTTAAATAACAAGGCACAGTGCACACTCAACTTGCTCATTAATAAATCTTCTGTTTAATTTCTGATGTCATGCTTACAGTGGTAATGACTACTTAGTCACTGCATTGTAAATATGTTGTCATGTACAAGAGTATCTGACATTATTCTAAAAAGGTACAGGTTTTCTTTTTAAATTACTGTTATTGTTTAGTAGCAGTACACCAGGCCATTGATAATTCATATATTTATCCACAATTGGGAGGGGGGCTTTGGTTACATTATTAGGGATGCAACCCCATAACCAACCACCACCTTGCACAGTGAGCAGAAAATGAATAGCCTAGTCTTTGCCATATAATGATATGATAAGACATACCTGTGTTTGATAGATATGTATGGAAAAACTTCACTAGAGATACTTTTTAGTCGAATTTGATCGAAAGTTTGTTTGTTTGTTTAATTTAACTGTTGAGGCTGCGTAACTGATTTATCACTGTTTTTGCATTTGCTGTGTGTTTCTATCTAAAAACAAAAAAAAAACAAAAAAAATAATCCTTGTTTTCCTGCCTCTCCCCAACTAGTTTAGACCAGTTTACAGGCATTGCTGTATTCTGGGCTGTGGTGTAGTTCCTGTGTTGTCCATTTCCTTACTTGGATAAAAGGAAGTTTCTTTGCTCACCAGTGGGAGTGGGGAGCCTTGAGCAGCCTACCTGTCCCTGTAGGAAGTGACCTCAGCACAAGAGCTGTAGTAATTGGTTGTTTTGGACCATTTCTAGCTCTTTTGAAGTTCCCTGTTTAAAATCCGCCTCTGGGCATTTTTTTTCTGGCTATACTACTCAGACAAGCTCCTCGTGGTCCTGCAGAGTGGTCCTAGCTACAGAGAACTCAGAAAAGCGACTACTTTCTGGATTTAAGTATTTTTGCTGTTTTTTTACTTGGAATAGCTTCTCTAGCTTACCCTAAACAAGCTTAAACTGTTTTTTAGCTGTTTGCTGCATTATTTTAAAATCTGCACTTAAAGTTATTTTTAGTCGAATTTGATCGAAAGTTTGTTTGTTTGTTTGTTTAATTTAACTGTTGAGGCTGTCCACTAAAGTGTGCTAGCCTGTGTAACTGATTTATCACTGTTTCTGCATTTTCTGTGTGTTTCTATCTAAAAACAAAAAAAAAACAAAAAAATAATCCTAGTTTTCCCGCCTCTCCTCGACTAGTGTAGACCAGTTTACAGGCATTGCTGTATTCTGGGCTGTGGTGTAGTTCCTGAGTTGTACATTACTAACTTGGATAGAAGGAAGTTTCTTTGATCACCAGTGAGAGTGGGGAGCCTTGAGCAGCCTACCTGTCCCTGTAGGAAGTGACCTCAGCACAAGAGCTGTAGTAATTGGTTGTTTTGGACCATTTCTAGCTCTTTTGAAGTTCCCTGATTAAAATCCGCATTTGCACGGTTTTGTGCGGTTGTGCAGCACCGGTTAAACAAGGTTAAACTTCTCCTGGCTCCGCCAAGTCTGCTCTTCAAATTTTCCCTTAAGGAAGCTCTACTCTTGGTATAATCAGACTGCTCGTTATATTATAAGCCTAGCACTTGTTCTCAAAACTTCTCTTCTAAGTAAGCACTCTCGTACTAAGTAAGCACTACATCCACCTACCCCCCCTGTGAATATCCACTTCCCTTAAAGGCACAGCACTCCCTTATACTGTTCTAGCATGTCGAGTGGTAGATTACTGGTGTCCTCTCCAGTTCAGCTGGTTAATCTGGGTATCTTGAGACAATGCTACAATTGTCTCATGTACACAGACAACCCTCTCCTCCTCCCAACAAACACAAATACATGTGAGAGATGCAACTATATAGCCAAACTGGAGGCTGAACTCTCTCAACTCAGGGCTGGCATGACCAGACAGGAGGAGATGGTAACCACACACACACAACAAACCCAGTCCCACCATAGACCTACCACAACTGCAAACCAAACACATAAAAACACAAAGACATACTCGGAGGCTCTAATAAAAAACTTACCAAAACAACAGAGGCTCCCAAAGCAGACATCCAAAAATCCACCACCTCAAAACAAAACACATACAACACATACTTCAATAAATCGGTGTGTCAATCAATCACAGCCTTTAAGGCCAAACACCATGCCTGATACACTAGTAATAGGTGACTCTATAGTCAGACACACTGATGTCCCGCTTACCAGGCTGAACAAGGAGAGGGTGACTGTGAGCTGCCTATCGGGAGCTAGGATCCACCACATAACACACACACTCAGGTCACTCCAAAGCAAGTACAAATATGACTCCGTCATTGTCCATGCTGGCGTGAATGACCTGAGACGTACCTCCCTGGACTACATGAAAAGAGACATAGAGGAGCTCTCTGATTATGTAGCCCAGACTGGTATGACCCTGAGCAGCATCTTGCCCTCACCAAGAATGATGCCACAATACAAAGATAAGATGATCAGCTTTAATAATTGGCTCAAGTACTGGTGTCATTCTAAGGGGATCCAATGTCTGTCTGCCTGGGATGACATGTTGGACAAGCCACGCTGCTTCGCAAGGGACGGCTTGCACCTGTCACCACTGGGCTTCCGGATATTGGCTAAGGCTCTTGCCACCCCCATAGTGCCTTTTTTAGGCAAGGCTCAAAAGACAAACCCACCTCCTTAGAAAACAAAAATGGAAAGAAATTAAGGGTAATGCTGCTCAATGCCAGAAGTCTAAATCTCAAGATGCAGGCACTCGATGCACTCCTCAGTATGGAGAACATCGACGTCTGTGCAGTAACTGAAACCTGGTTCAAGGCTCCTGAGAGCACACCAGCGCTACCAGGCTATACCTCGTATCATGCTTTTCGGCCCCAAACCCGGCCAAACCACAAAGGGAGGGGGAGTGTCCATATTCATCAAGGACACCCACACCTCCAGGTTAGTAGCAACACATGAAGCATCAGAGACCATACAGGTGCAACTAACCATAGGCAAAACTGGTAGCATATTACAGACCACCCTCCCAATCTCAGGAACCCCACTCAGCCTTCCTGAAGACATTGGAGGATATGAATGTATCACAAAATACCATCATACTGGGAGACTTCAACTACCCAAACATAGATTGGGTACATTATTCTAGCCCTAACACCCTAGCCCAAAGGTTCCTGGAATTCATAAATTCAAATGCACTGAACAACTAGTCACCTCTCCCACTAGAGATAATATACTAGACCTGATCATCACAAACATGGGGACAAAATGCTCCACACCGAGGTATACCCCTCACTAGTGAGATCTGACCACAAACTAATCACCCTGGATATACATATCCCAATCGCCACCCCAGCACAAAAGACCACAGTGAAAAACTTCTCAAAAGCAGACTTCACTCTTCTTAAGACTGAGATGGTATCCTTTAAGCCCACTGGGCCAGTGGATACCACATCCCACAATGCCAAATCCTTCACAAATGCTTTCTATGGACATCTCCAAGAATGCATGGATCATGCAATCCCAAATAAATCCAAGTCCCTCTCCACCAAAGGCAAGCATCCTGTCTGGTGGACCTCAGCCATTAACAAATTGTATAACAAAAGAAGGAAGCTACTGCACGACAGAGCAAAATCCCATAAAGGGAAGACATCTCTGATCAACATTAGCAGAAAACTACGTTCTCTCATAAAAACATCCAGGGCCAACTTTGAGAGAAAAATCGCTAAGGACACTAAAGACAACCACAAAGCCTTCTTCAGCTATGTTAGAAACCTGGGCGGAAACCCCCAGATATGCTCAGAGTTAGTTCACAACAACAAAAAATACACTGAACCCACAGATATTGCCAACATTCTGTCTGACAGGTTCAGTGCAAATTTCTCCCCTCCCTCACCCCCAAAAGAAGAAATACTTATCCCAGCTGAATGTAATCTCCCTGTCATCTCAGATGTCCAAGTGAGAACCGCCCTCAACAAAGCTAAAATCTCAGCATCAATGGGACCTGACGGTATCCCGGGTTGTGTGCTACGTGAACTCCAAGAGGAGCTAAACCCACAAATAAAAATGCTATTTAACCTTAGCCTTACTACAGGATATGTACCTGAACACTGGTGTACAGCAACAGTGGTCCCACTCCACAAAGGGGGTACCTCTATAGACCCTGGGAACTACTGCCCCATAAGCTTAACCAGCCTGGTCTGCAAAGCTATGGAAAGAATCATTATGGAACTCATAAACAGAGACATAGGGGACCTACAGACACTTGACTCCACCCAGTTCGGCTTTGGAAAGGGCAGATCCTGCCTTTTGAACCTGGTTGACTTTTTCGAAACAGTCACTAGAGCCATTGATGAGGGCAAAGCAGTCCATACAGCCTACCTGGACTTGGCTAAGGCCTTCGACACAATACCCCACTCAGGCATCATAGATAAGCTCAACAGCTTACACGTAAACCCTTATGTCACTAGATGGGTTGCAAACTGGCTAAAGGACAGAACCCATAAAGTTAAAATCGCTGGAGCAATGTCCGACTCAAAGCCAGTCACAAGTGGTGTCCCACAGGGATCTGTCCTGGGACCCCTCTTGTTCGGCATTTATTTCTCAGA
This sequence comes from Protopterus annectens, assembly GCF_019279795.1. Taxonomy (NCBI): domain Eukaryota; kingdom Metazoa; phylum Chordata; order Ceratodontiformes; family Protopteridae; genus Protopterus; species Protopterus annectens. Next base: position 694,873,567 of record NC_056729.1, on the reverse strand, counting down.
TGTTAAAGCAAACATGGGAGGGTTGTGGCTGACAAAGTTCACAGATGACTGCAAACTAGGCGCCATAGTCGATACACCAGCGGACACATACATCCTACAAAAAGGCCTCACAGAAATGGACAACTGGTGCCAGAGTCATGGCCTTAAACTAAATGCCAAAAAATGTATAGTCATCCCCTTTGGGAAAAACAAAGTACCCACAAATTATCACATAGACAGCAACCCACTGAGAACCCACTGAGTACGGAAAAAGTAATCAGAGACCTAGGGACCCAAGTCGACAGCGACCTCTCATTTGACACCCACGTTGCCAAAGTGGTTAGAAAAACATTCTACCTTGCACACCTTATCATAAAGGGATTCACATCCAGATCCAAGGATGTCATTGTACCCCTATACTCCTCCCTCATCAGACCCATGGTTGAGTACAATGCCCCATTTGGTATGTACCTCACCCGGCATTTGCAACAACTGGAGAGACCACAAAAGTACCTCACCAAAAGGATCAAGGGTCTCCAACATATGTCTTATTCTGCCAGACTAAAGAAACTCCAGCTCTATTCAGTAGCATACCACCTGCTCAGAGGTGATCTCTGCCTGACGTACAAGGCCATGTCCAATCAGGAACTGATGGACATGCTCCACCTCAAAAAATCCAAATCCATCAGGACCACAAGAGCTAAAGACTTAAACCTTGGCACAAGTATGAATAGGACATGCTGAAGGGATAGATTCATAACCCAGAGGCTTCCCATGCTTTGGAACAAGATCCCAGTTCATGTTAGGCAGAGCCCCTCACTGACTCTCTTCAAGAGAAATCTTGATGAGTGGATGGGAGATCGTAAGTTTACCCCAGGGGTCACATCTGTGTCACTACTAGACAGGGGCACAGTAAACTAATTCTATTATATAAGGGGACCTTCATTGTGTCACTACTAGACAGAGACACAGTATTCTAAATCTATTCTGTGCATTTTTGTACCATTTCATGGGGTGGCGAAAGCCACATCACTATGGCTAGGCTTACAAATGCCCCCAGGGCAGATAGCCTAGTACTAAACTATGAAACTATGAAACTATGACGGTTGTGAGCTCAGCATCTGCCATTTCTATGACATGGGGGGGCTTGATTTTGGAAAACTGGACAACCTCAGTGGGAATTCAGTACAAGCAAGTTGAGGAAACAGTGGTAGAAAAAACAATTTTTATGTGCTCTGCATTTGTGGCTCAGTATTTTACTTTCACTGGTATATTTATTTTGGCTAAAGTGCTAAGCACTGTATGAACATATACTCAGAAACTGTGTGCGCACGTGTGTGTGTGTGTGTGTGTGTGTGTGTGTGTGTGTGTGTGTGTGTGTGTGTGTCGAAACATAAATAGCTGGGGTACTGCTTTAAAGGAAATTGACACTGTTATGAAGCTGCCCTTGGAGGGTAGAGGAAGGCAAGCAACATATGGTTTTGTGCAGGGAGTCAGTAATACCTAATTAAGGTGTTGATAATGCAAATACACAAGTTAGTACAATGACAATTACTTTTACATAAATCAAGGATTAAAAAGCTTTGACATGTTGATACCAGTAGCCAAAGACTTTGTTA
>NC_056729.1:694801957-694871469 GCF_019279795.1 Protopterus annectens | reverse complement strand
AAAAAAAAAAAGGAAATGTTTTTGAAAGAATTAAATATGACAAGGTTAGAGGTAGATGAGGCTCAATTACTAACAGTCAGGATAGGAGGAGATGAGATAGCAATTGTTCTGTATAACCAATCTACAGGAAAGTACCCAGGAATAGATGGTATTTCTGTGGAAGTTTGGACGCTAGAAGGAAAAAAATGAGAAAGATTTGGAAAGTTTGGTTTAACAGTATTTTAAGAGAAGTACCACCGTCCTGGAAGAAATCAGTGGTAGCTGTAATACCTAAAGAGGGTAAAGATCCATCAGCTCCAGCGTTATACAGGCCCATTTCAATACTAAACCATGATTATAAAGTGTGCATGTCTATAATTGCTAAAAGAATGGCAAAAGTAATGCCAAAACTGATAGATATTGATCAGTGTGGTTGTGTGGAAGGGAGGCGAACATTTAACAACATTAATAGACCACTGATGATCCTGAGGGAAGCAGAATGTAAGAAAATACCACTGTTCTTGGTGGGTCTTGATGCAGAAAAAGCATTTGACAGAGTAAGCTGGGACTTTTTTTAGCAGGGCAATGGAAGGATTTGCATTTCCTGAAAAAATGATAAGGCTGATTAGGAGAATATGTGAAGGATCGGAGGTGAAAATTTTCTGTGTGTGTTTTGGTGGTGTAGGTTTTGAGGGACTATGTGCTGAGTGTGGTGTAGTGCAAGTGTTTATCTTCTCCTCTTGACTGTCTAGTCCAGTCTTGGGTGAAGAGAGCTTTGCTTCCAGTTTGGCTATATAAGTGCATCTCTCACAGGTTGTAGTGTTGGGTGGTAGGAGGAGAGGGTTGTCTGTGTACATGAGGCAATTACTGCATTGCCCCAAGATGCCCAGATTCATCAGGTAGACAGGAGAAAACACCGGGGGCTGACCCTTAGACATGCCTGGATATGTGTTTATTTCTCTCTACCTCTCTGTGGCAGCCTCTACCACCTACTCCAAATTAAACTGGGCCACCAAAGGTGGTATAAGGGTATTGGGTTGTACCCTAATATTTTCCAGTGTGTTTAGGAATGTGGAGTGGGGATCTTGGGACATGGTGAGGGATCTATAGCAGGCTACAAACTGGATTGCAGTTTTACCCAGTGTTAGTTGTACCTGAAGTAACTCTGATGCATTAAGTTGGGCTACAAGTCTGGAGGTGTGCATATCCTTTATGAATATGGACACACCACCACCTTTAGTGCTTAGGTCCAGGTTTAGGGGCCGAAAGGTGTGGTGTGAATTATAGCCTGGTAGTGCTGGGGTGCTCTCTGTAGCCTTGTACCAGGTCTCAGTCACTGCATAGATGTCGATGTTCTCCATTTTAAGGAGTGCTTCGATACAGTGCTTTTTGAGATTTAGACTCCTAGCGTTGCCTAGCATAACCCTCAGATTTTGCTTGCTTGTAGCGGTTATGGTGGTAATTTTGTCTTTAGGTCATTGCTTAAAAAAGGCACTATAGAGGTGGCAAGAGCCTTGGCCTGTATCCGGAATCCCTGGGGTGACAGGTGCAGGCCATCTCTGGTCAGTCATGTCATCCTAGGCAGACAGATACTGAACCCCCTTAGAATGACACCAGAAACTTAGCCAATTGTTGAAGTCAATCATTTTCTGCTTGTACTGTGGTATCATTCTGTGTGATGGTAGGATGGTACTCAGAGCTAGGGTGATACCTGCCTGGGCTACAAGATCAGAGAGCTCCTCTATGTCTCTTTTCATGTTGTCCAGAGAGGTACGTCTCACATCATTTCCACCAACATGGACAATGACAGAGTCATATTTGTACCTGTTGTGGAGTGACCTAAGTACATGCATTATGTGGCGGATCCAGCACCCAACAGGCAGCTGACTGTAACTTTCTCCTTATTCATCCTAGTGAGTAGGACAGCAGTATGCCTTACTATTGAGTCACCTATGACTAGTGTATTGGTTAAGTTGTTTTGCCTTATGGGCTTTGGTTGAGTGGCACACTTTAATGTGAGCTATGTGTCTCATGGTTTGTGCTAGGATGTGGTGGTTGTTTGCGTTTCTGCCTCGGAGGTCTTAGATGTTTGGGCAGATTAGGTGGATTGTAATGACAGAAGTTTGACTGGATTTTTATGGTTAAAATTTTCTGAAATGCGCAATTTTTTCATTATTGTATCATATGTTTTGTTTCATTGCTTACTGGAAAAACATTCAAAACTACAAATTTATAACACACTCTAACAAGTGGTGCTGTATTTTACTTGGAATTTAATTTAATACAATCAGGAAGGTGAATCAAAGAACCCATATGTGTATGCATGGCCTAAAAATGTGAGCAAGGAGCCTATGTTTTGTAAATTTTATTTCTTTGGCATTTGTTGACCAGAGTAGCCCGAATGAGCTATTACCCTTTTTCAGCAGAGGTACGAGAAAAGCTCCACAATTACACATTAAAATGAGAATGTTACAGTAAGTAGAATAGGTCAATATGAGGCTAGTGAGGCTAAAGAGTCTGTGTTTACTAAGGTCTGTGGGTGGGCTATCCTTGTGTAACAACATTACAATGACTGTTTTCCATGCTGACCAATATTGTATCACCTTTAAATGATACCAGAAACTAAGCCAATTAAAGTCAGTCATCTTTTCTTCATATTGTGGAGTCATCCTTGGAGAAGGCCTAATGCTGCTTAATGCAAAACTCATGCCAGCCTGAGACACAGATTCTGAGAGGTCCGCAATGTCCCACTTCACATTGCCTAGGGAGGTACATCTCAGGTCATTTACGCATACATGGACTATGACTGAGTCATACTGGTGAAATGGACATCAGTGTATGTCCTGTGACATGCTGTTTAGGGTTAGACGTTTAGGCAACCTGAGATGTGGCTGTATGGGCTGATGTGAGTGTTGTTTTGAAAGCATGAATTCAGGGTTGTTGAGGAGTTAATTATGTGCACTTCACCAAGGAGGCCTTTGGGGTTAAGGTAGATTACATTTAAATGCCTTATCATATATGGGTCTATGTTTCTGCTTTGAATTGGGTGTGATCGGTGCAGTGGGTATACTACTGACAACCTTATTGACATTAGGAATGATTTTATGTGAGATCTTTGCATCCAGTGATATTGTGTAAATTGATCTGTTGCATACCATATCAATTTGTTTAATAATTAACTGGTTGTCTGTAAATATGAGGCAGTTTCTACATTGGCTCAGGATGCCCATATCCACCAAGCTAGTAACAGAGGTAGTGGGAAAGTTCATATACATGGCAACAGACCCTTTTTATTAATTAGGCAGTTGGTGAAATTTTGTTTGTTTTGTTGAGTGCATGAGTGCACTCATTTTTTTAATTGTAAACAGTTTTTGCAAAGGACTACAATAAACATTTTTTTTCTGTAACAAGTTGGAGCCAGACAAAAGGGAAAAAGTGGCCCACTCCTCTAAAGTGGGAAATAGCTGCATATGTGTTAGCACAGCCTGTGTGTATATATGTGTCATGTCTTTCAACTTTTACCTCAGAAGTCTGGACAGAGAAAAATATTTAAGGAAAAGGTACTCTTAGTGGGTGCTCTTCACTCAAAATAATTTCCAGATTTAGGAGGGATGAAACAAAAGTTTGAGAACAAATTAGATGTGCTACCCCAAATTTGGCAGAGCGGTGTGTGTGTGTGTGTGTGTGTGTGTGTGTGTGTGTGTGTTTTAGACCTTTATGGTTAATGACTGCAAATAATTTTTGGATTTAATTAATTAAACACACACACACACAATAAATGAGATACTTAGTTGCAAGTCTTCAATAACAGGATGGAGAAGGGTTACTACTGTCATGTTATCTTCACAGAAACCCAGCTGTGATCCCCACTCCACCCCCACTGGCTGGCATTTTGTGTTGTAAACAGTGGTGATGGTAGAGAAAACATATAATGATGTACTAATACCTTGTGTTTGTACTGTACAGGGACAAGTTTGCACACATTTAAAGATACCACTTGTGAATGTTCTTTATTTAATTACTTAGTAACACTGACGCCTATGCTGAGGCAAAATTGGGTATTGATATGTTTTGTTAGAAAGTGAGGTGGGAGTAGGGATAACTTGTATGATTTACCCAGGGGTAGTGGTGGGAGTAGGGATAACTTGTATGATTTACCCAGGGGTAGAGCAAGATCATATCCATAAGTGGGATGAGTAGGACTTAAGAAGGTTCTTAGTTATGTATGCTATCTAGTGATCAGATATCTAGAGGAAGGGTATTCCATGTTCTTGCAACAGTAGTAGTGTACAGGGAGTCCCCATAGTAATATTTACTTCGAGAAATTTTGACCAATGCTTTGTTGGTACTTCTTAATGGACAACTGTTGGTATAGTAGTGTAGAAGTCCTTGTAGGGCTGTTTTTTTTGGGGGCAGGGTGATAAAGGATTTGTTGGGCAATTATAAGTTGGTTGCAGATTAACAGGTTTGGTACTTCTAGCCAGGATAGCTTTTTAAGGGACTGGCAATAGTGGGATCTGTAGGATGAGTTGGTGGCAAATTTTGCTATTTTGTTGTAGCAGATAGTTTGTTAAGCTCACTTTTACTTATGCTGGTTAGTACTGGGGAGGCATAGAGTGTGTAGAGTAGTTGGGTTCTAGCAATGGTGACTTTACTATTTGAGATTAGGTATTTTTTGAATCTCTAGAGGAAATTAATTATTTGTAAACTTTTGTGATGGTTTGCGATACATGTTTGTCAACTTAATATTGCTGTCTATAATTACACCTAATAGTTTAGTTTGAGTGACTGGTGTAATAGGGGTACTGTTAGATGATATTATTTTAAATGTGGGAATTGGGTCAGCAGCTTTACAAGGATGGAATAGCATTAGTTGTTTTTTTTTTTGGGGGGGGGGGGTTGAGTATAAGTTGTGAGTCAGCCAGATGTCTACTGCTGTAAAGGATTCTTGGGTGATTTGCTGTAATTGCTGAAGTGATGGAGCAGAGCAGATTAGGGTTAAATCATCAAACTATCGGACCAGGTTGGTATGGCGGGTGACTTTACGTGGGTTGTTGTTAAATGATAAAGAGAAGGGGTCCAAGGATGTATCCCTGAGGAACACCTAAGTTTACAGGAAGTAGCGAGGAGAGGGTGTTATCCCATTTAACAGCTTGTTGAGAGTTTGAGAGAGAATTTTTGAACCATGATAATGTGGAGCTGTGGAGATTAAGTTCAGAGAGTACAGTTATTAGTTGGGACTGAGAAACTGTATCAATGGCTTTGTAGAGCTCCAAGAAGATGGTAGAGACAAGGTTTCCTTTGTTCCATTGTTGATTTACGAAATTAGTGAAGCTGATAAGGGCAGTAGTAGTACTATGATTAGGGTAGAAACCATGTTGAGTTGGAGTCAGGAGATTGTTAGTTAGCAAGTAGTTTAGTATTTGGGAATCAATGCATCTATCAAGGATTTTTGATAGGGGGATAGTGTGGCAATTAGGCAATAGTTTGATAATTCAGATGACTGATAACTTTTAGTATTGGTATAATATGAGAGATTTTACAGAGGGTTGGAATATGTTCAGTGATTGACCTATTTATTAATATGGAAACGGGGTATGAGATTGTATTGGCTGCAATCTTGAGGTATTCACCTAGAAGTCTATCAGCCACAAGGGTAGTGGGTTTTAGTTTTGTCCGGTATTCATATATTGTGTTGGTTTGGACTGGATGAAGGGAGAAGCAGTTTTTTTTTCAGTTGTAGGGGTCTGGAAGTTTGTGTGAGTAACAGGAGGGCTGTTAGTAATCAAAGTTTGAATGGAGTTGGTAAAGTAGTCATTAAACTGAGTTGCGGTGTTACTAGTCAATGTGTCAGTATTGAGGGGTGGGGTAGTGTTTTTCCCTGGTTGAAGTATTTTATTGATGGCTGCCCAAAATTTTAGATAGTTTGTCTTCTGTTTTGCCTGAACATGAGAGTAGTGTTTTTTCTTGTCTAGTCTTTGCTTTTTTGGACTTATTTCTTAGTTCAAGGTAGTTGTATCTGTTTTGGTTGGTTCTGTTTTGATGCCGTACTTCACAAGCCCTATCTCTCTGTTTTAGAATAGTCTAGTATTTTTGGTAAACCAGGGTGCATAGTTGGATTTTTTTCTTATTGTTCTAGGTGGGGCAAGCTGGTTGAGGCTGTTTAGGAAAGTAAAAGTAATCAACCAAATTTGCCAAAACCAGCTTTGTCCAGGGGGAGGAATAAGAGGGGTGACCAGTTGCAGTGGAATAGTGCAGCTATAAGATCTTTCAATTTGAAGTTCTTTGTAGAATGCATTTGTTGCAGAGATGTGTTTTTTATGGGTTTAATTTCATGACTTAGGACGAATGTATGGTGGTGGTCACTAAGTCTCTCAGGTAGTGTGCCAGAGTTACAGAGTTGGGAAAGGTAATTGATAAGGATACAGTCTAAAAATATACTCTTTTTTTAGAGGAATTGTCAGTTCTAGTAGAGGTTTGGATTAGTTGAGTTAAGCCGTGTAAGTTTATATGAGCAGTGGGGGATGGAAAATATACCTATGGACCAGTCAATATTAAAGTCACCTAATATGAGTATTTCATGAGGGAGGGCTTATGATGATCAGTGAAGAATAGCCTCCAGTGTATCAATATTGTTAACAGGGAGAATATATACGCCAATTATATTTAGGTTTTTTAATGGCTATTGAGTTTGTGTTGTGAACAAAGTTTCTAAATTATTATATGTTGGGGGATTTTTCTTCATAATGTCACTAGTAAAGTTGCTTTTAAACAGTATGGCACCATCTTTGGATGTTCTGTCTTTCCTAAGTAGATTATAACCTTGGGGAAGTAACTCATTGTTATTAATATGTGGCTTGAGCCAGGTCTCCCTGAGGAGCACTATATCAGGGGAGTATAGGGATAGTGTAGCATGTAGTTCCTCTATTTTGTTAAGTATGCTTCTTATGTTAATATTAACATATGTTCCCCGTGCATGGTGTAGGGCATAAAGGTGACATACAGGCGTACCATACTCCTAATTTCTTTGTCGCCAGTCCGAACGCCATCTCCAGTCATCAGTCTGTATAATCTCTCATCTGCTGGTTGACAAGCCATTTGCAGATAAGTGCACCATTGGGGTTTTTCTTTTTATCTTACTTTTTTGGTGGGTGGTTATTTACATGTCATCCAGAAATAGGAAATCCCAATGTGGGAGACAAAGTCCCCATAAGGATTGTCACGAGCAGTGTTTGATTTGCTTAGGTGCTTCTCACAACCATATGTCTTGTTCTATTTGTCAGGCATTTGTCCTGAAAACTTTATATATCAGCTCTCTGCAAAGAAGATGACCAAGAAAGTTCAGTTGGACTCCTCTGCTGTACCACCTGCACCATATATCTCTCTTGAGGTTGGTGAAAACCTGGAGGACCGCCCAGTTATATTCAGTCAGACTCCTGTGCCATGATCCCTTTGGATGCCAGCATGGACCCGGCTTCTCACATGTATGCGGAGCCTCTGCAGACATCTGTTTCCAGTGTTCAGGGGGAACCGCAGCTGATTATATCCAAAGGGCCTAGGGATGTTCCACAAACAGACATCTGTTTCCAGTGTTCAGGGGGAACCGCAGCTGATTATATCCAAAGGGCCTAGGGATGTTCCGCAAAACCTTGTTAGGGAGGAGATAGGGATTTGAACAAAGTTCTTTTAGCTTTTCGATGATGCCAAAGTGGGAGACTGTCAAAGACCTTGGCCAAGTCAAGGTAAGCTGTATGTACTGACTTTCCCTCATCCAGGGCCTTGGTGACAGTCTCAGAGAAGTCAATCAGGTTCAACAGGCAACACCTACCTTCGACGAATACGAACTGGGTGTAAGTGCTTGGAGATTGCCTATGCCCTTGTATATTTATGTGATCCATACTGATATGCTCTATAGCTTTACAGGTCAGATTTGTCAAGCTAATGGGGAGATAGTTTCCAGGGTCATTAGTGTGATCAGCTTTGTGCAAGGGGGTGACAGTGGCAGCTCTCCACTCTGCTAGAATGAAGCCTGTAATTGGACTGTGGTTGATTAGGGTGCTCAATGGCAAAGCTAGTTCTTGCTGGAGATGGTGCATAATACAGCCTGGGATAGTATCAGGTCGCAAGGAAGCTGTGTTCTTTGCCTTGGATAGGGCCTTTAACACTGGATCTATGGAGATGCGAGGGGCAGGACAAGTATCGGTGATGTCGAAACGGCCTTTAGGGGAGATGGGGTGAAGTTTGCATTGAACCTATCAGCTAGCAGGTTGGATAAGTTAACAGGATCAGTGTAAGTGTTACCATTAAGTACTAATTCGGAACAAACCTGGGCTTTGCCATGGAGGTTTCTGATATAACTGCCGAAGGCTTTGTGGTTTTCCTTTGTTGTGGAGGCTAGTTTCAATTCATAATTGCCTATGGAGGTTTTCACTAGTGATCTAATTTGCTTGTTGAGGCTGAGGAGGGAGTTTTCCCAATTTGGAATTTGCTCCTTTTTACCCTTGGACAACAATGTCTTCCTTTTGTTGTAAAGCCTGTTGACAGAGGATGTTCACCAGACCAGGTTTGTGTTTCCTTGAGGAGCACATTTTAGTTCTGTTGGGTATGGCTGAGTCCATGCAGTTGTGCAGGTGCTGGTATGATCCAAGGTCTGCAAACTGAGGTGTCTTTGTAATGCTCATGAATAGTGACCACCTAAATCAGTATATATAATTTTACTCTGGCTACTGAGTGGCAAGTACAGAGTACTCTGAAATGCTGGTTCATAATATGGCAGTTGCTAAGGGCAGATTCTTGTTACTATTACTGCATATGTTACTTAAAAACAGTGAGCATGCAGTTATCTGCATGGATCCTTGTTTTTACATTGTTGTTGAAGATGACAGTCAGACTGGGCATCAAGTGATCATATCCGGAATCACTTAAAATGTTATTCATAGTTTTCATCTCAAGCTTCACACAAAATTCAAAATATGTGTAATATATGTTATCACATAGTACAATTTTACTAACATTTTATAATTACTTATATACCAAGTTAAATGTATAAAAATAATGATAGCATTTTCATAAAATGTTGCATTATGTGAACACACAAGCCATAGTCATCTTTTTAATAAGTTTGGCTTCATCATTCTTAACTGTTTGTTAGAGCTTAATCACTTGAAGCTCCAGTTAAAACAATCCTCTTTAGTGGTAACCAGAATTGCTCAGTAGGTGTGAAATTAGAGGAGAAGGTCCCATTCAGCTTGGCGAGGTGGTTAAAGAGGTGAAAATGTTCATCATTTGCCTTGATAGGACAGTGGAGACACAGGTACATTTTGCATACTTGAGAGGTTTGCATACTATCAATGTTTCACATTAAAGAGATTGTAATGGCAATGTATGAGAACTGCTGCAGAAGCTATAGAAGCTATTACTGGTGGGGTTTGACTTTGTAGGAGGTGAGACATGTTTTAAAATTCCTATATGATCTTTGGGCCAGGTGAGAAACCACAACCAGAGTGAAAAGTCTGAAGAAACTTTAGTGCAATTTTTATATTATTTCTCATTATTTGAAGACTGGGCTCAGTGCATTTTGTGAAAGGCCCAATGACCTTGTTGCACTATATGCTATGGATAATTTCCATGTTTTGTTCTTTGGGTACCGTGTAAGTTTTTGAGGTGACTATTTGAAAGGCATACTCTTTGCAGAAGAAGACTGCGACCACAGCACATGTATACTTAATGGCAGCTGGTTATTACAGGTATGTGTAACTTTTTACTGTAGAGAGATTGTGAAACTGTGACAAATCACTTATTTCAGCTCATATAGTGTGAGCACATGTGTGTGTGTGTGTGTGTGTGTGTGTGTGTGTGTGTGTGTGTGTGTGTGCACATTTGAGGGTGTGTGTGTTTGTATGTATATATATATATATATATATATATATATATATATATATATATATATGCATACGTGTGTCTATACACGCACACACACACACACATATATATATATATATATATATATATATATATATGTATACTGTATTTTTGTAGCAGTATGTTATGTCTAAAGAATGTAGTTCTTTGTAGTAATAGATTTATTTATCTTACAAGTTCACTATTTTATCTGTACTGAGAATGAGTAGTTATCTACACAGATTTTTCAAATCTTTGTCTTATTTTTAATTTTGTTCTTTTTTTTAAATGATTTAGTGATTAAAAATTCTACAGTATCACTGTTTGCTGTGAGATGGGAGTTAGATTTGTAGCATATATGCTGTATAGTGGGATACTTAAAGGTAACTCGTTGTGTAATGTAAAAGTACTGGTATATATCATCTTAGTTATATAGAAGTGCCACAGATGAACACTTGAGGGGAGCAATATTTATCAAATGCTTTCTTTTCATAACACCAAGTTAACCTGGAGTTAGACATTCAGCCTAAACAGTGGAAGACTGAAAATGTGTTATTTTCATTTATTTGTGCTGTTATTAATGCATTATTGTAGACATAACTGTAGAACTGAGTATGTCTGATGATGCAAGGGGTTTTTAATTTTGTTAACCTATTATTTAGTGTCTTGTCATCTCACATCCATTTCCAAATGCTGCTGTCTTGTTTTTTTTTTGCTATTATTGTACACTGCTGTGGGCTGGGGAACATCCATTGGGAAGATGAGAGATCCGATCATGGATTAGGATGTGTTTTTGCTCTGTCTACATTCTAGGGATCACTATTTTTCTTGGAATCCTCTCTCAGTCATATAAGTGTGCTGCTACTCTAAGAATCTATTATTATTTATACTACACACTTGGACATTACAGGTAAGTGAACATTTTTATGTTTGGGAGATTCAGATTTAAACTGTGTATTGCTGATGGCATCTCATGTTTGGTTTCATTACTGGAGAAATTTAAGTGGACAGTATGTATTTGATGTACTTCTTGTTTCCATGTTGCATGGTTTATATATAGTGTTTGTATTATAGGTTTAGTTTTTACAAGTTGCCAGTTGTTCTACACTCTGAGCATGCAGTAGTTCCAGTGTGTGTTTGTGTTAGTGGAGGAGTGTAATTTACATTGCTAACTGCTATTTTTTCACTAATTGCTTTGTAGTCTGGTTTTCCAGAAAGTCTACCGTGTTTTTTTTTTTTTTTGGCTTTACTCTGCTGCCGGATTTTAGTTCAACTAAGAAGATGTGGTCACTATAGAATGTTTTAGTGTGGCTTACTAGTCATTTTTATACATTATGTATTGTGTTTTCCTGTTATGGATAGTGACATTAAAGTTTAGAATTAGTTTTGTTGAGGGTTGTGAAACCGGACTTGTCACTTCACCTCTTGGTGCTGTATGTGGCAATGATTATGGCCATGTTTTATTGCTCAGATACTGGGTAGGTTCTCCTGCAGGCTCAATTGAAGCAGCAGCCTGCTTCACTCAAAAACATGGCTCCAGTAAGACATTCTGGTACATGATTACAAGCCTACTGAAGAATGCTACAGGTTAATGCACATTATTATGTATGAGATTATTTAAATTCTGTCATTATTCACGGCAAATATTATAACTGGAATATATGTTGCAGGAAGAAATAAGTATGAATCATGCAATCAGTGTATTGCTGTGCCATGTTTTGTGCATAAGTAGTAGGTTTGTAGGTTCATACTAGACTACTGACCACCACAGTCTTTACAACTCCAAAATCACGTATAACTTTTAAATATTAATCTTAATTCACTTTAGTAAGACAATGACCACATTTTTAACAGCATGGATTTCCTACAGGATAAGAGGGATGAAACTCTAATGACTGACATTACAGACTGACTGTAATCTTTAGTGATTTACCAGAACGTCAAAACATTTTATAAGGAGAAGGGTAATCTGAGTATTTCTGATGCCATTTGACTTATTGATGGGCGAAATTGAAGTGTATGAACCCACCAGATGCGCAGTAGCAAGCCCCGCCTAAACACCGCCTGCAAGCATTTTGACTGCACCGCCCACCGTTTGATTGAAAGATGCCACCATAACACAAGGTAATATCTTTGATATGCGAAACACAAGTTAATTGTACAAAAAGATTTGAGTGCACAAAAAGATGAGATTGCTGTGAAATCAAACCATTTTTTTATTTCAGCAAAAGTCCAAAGGCAAGTACTGTTTGTCCAGTTAACAAGAAAACACAAACATTTAGCATGTGCCTATTTCTTTATTTCGTGAACTTAGACTAAAAAACAGACATCCACAACATCCTGATCCACTGTTTGAACTTGAACCTAACAACCACAAGGGCCTTTTTAAGCCTAGCCATTGCATCCCAAATCTCTGATAAGTTCTGATACCCTTGATAAGTGTAAGCATGGGGCTGGGAGATTAACCACTTACAGGTTACCTATGTCCATTAGAGAGAGGTGTGTCACTGTCACAATGTTAAAGTAACATAGGAAAGCGGTGGCAAGGTTTAAAAAAACAGCCAAGTAAAGGAATGAAGTTTGTTGACTGAACTGATAAACAAAATACTTCAGTAGCAGTCTGACTGCTGCCAACACTGGTTGAACTAACCATTTGGTCTGGCCTTACCCATGCCAAGTTCGATAATTATATATTACCTCCATGAGGATAAATTGGGTTATATCACAGAGAATGGAGGACTCGTGTGGGATAAAATATTAAGGAACTGCTACTTAAGATCCTCATAAATAAGCATAGCTCTCAACCTGTCACAGCAAGAAATCCAGACAAAGCTTAAGTTAATGGAAGGGACAAATCTCCTATAAGCTTAAGAAGTTGCTAGAGTAACAGGCTTTGTGTTAACATCTAAAGGATATGAAGTCCAAAACTCAAATATGTGTCATTAGTGATTTCATTTCTCTGCATAGCAAACATTAGGCAGAAATCTGGACCTTCTTAGAAAACCTGGACAGTTGAGAGATATGCAAGAAAGTCTTTCAAGTAGCACCCCGTCCCCTGCTTCCTTCAGAAGTATTCTGATTCACCAGATTACTCACAACGACAATAAGTAGGTGTTTTGACAGGCGACCCACTACTCCTACTCTTCGATCACCAATCACCAAACTGCAGTGGTGATTGGTAGTCTATAGCGTTACCAAATCCCAACAAATCTCATACATGACATGGATTTACCGTTATATTTGCATTGCATGTCAATCACGGCACATTGTCGTTGTTAATCCACGCATGCCGGCATGTCAATCACGGCGGGCACGCACAATCCTGCGCGAACTCGGTGGTGGGTTAATACACTTCAATTTTGCCTATTGATGTGCATTAAGTCCATTATTAATAGCTCAGAGGATGCTTTCTATGCAAGACACAGGTCACATCTTTGCAGTCTGTAGGATACCGAGTATAGTGACAGGAGTTTTAGTTTGTGAGAGCTCCAGTTGTTTTATTTGTCTGAACAGATGCATGCCAAAGGAGGCATGGTAATCTACTACTGAAGTACCTCACAGTATGTGCAGTAGCAAGTTCACCCAAACCCTGCCTTTCCTCCAAGATTTTCTGATGGTGTGGTAAAGCTACTAAATATTCATGCATGTTTATAATCTGTGCAATATAGACGGACTTTCTTACAACAGACACACGTTGGTCAAAAGTTAAGTCAAAAGAAAAATCTACTGCATTCCTCTAAGTCTCAGAAAAGCCAGTATGCAACCTATAATGGGATCAAAAATGAACCAAGCAAAAACTTTGCAATGTGGAGGGTATGAAGTTCACTCCATGAAATATGTTGTTATATACCTAGTTCACTAATAAACCAAGCAGAAACAATTTTCATTATACTCAACTAGGATCGCTTGTTTGTGTGTTTCAATAAAGCACATTCCATTCTTAACTCAACTGATCACTGTTATTTAATTATTGTGTAGTACATATTTTAAAATTCAGGTTTTATTAGTGAACTAGGTGCATAGCATATTTCAAGGAATAAACCTCACACCCTTCACCCTGCAAAGTTTCTGCTTAGTTTATTCAAAAGTTAAGTCACTGTTCATATATTTTCCCAAATCCTGAACACCTGGTTCATGTCTTAGGGGCATATTGTCAGTGTCGTAGTTACATGGGATAGATGACTTCCCAAAAGATACAGTAATGCATTTTTTGGCATGTAGTCTCACACCAAGATTTTGACACCAGTTATTTATTTGCGACAAACCTCCCTGCAGGATGGCCAAGTCATTTTAGGATTCAGTGACTGCATCTAGCTTGCAGTCATCTGCAAACGTAGAGGTCATCATCCACTTTTATCATTACTATTATTATTATTATTATTATTATTATTATTATTCAGTATTACTTGTAATCATCCACTATCCTCAATCATTATTTGCTATTAGAAGGGACTGCAGATGGTGTATTATTAGATGAGAGGATTTTAAATGTTGTTTTCATGAGAGAGAGCTCTGGGTAAAACAGCATTATTTTGCCAGGGGGGGGGGGGGCTGAGCATAACTTGTGAGTTACAAAGCCACGTTTCAGTATCTGTTACAGCTTCCTGAGTATTTTTTTGGAGATATGCCAAGTTAACTGATACATGTATCAGTGTGGAGTCATCAGCATATTGTATTAAAGAAGCCTGTTTTGTGGATCAGTGGAGGGTGCTGGAGTGTTAAAGAGGAGGAGACCTTGTGGTACACTGGTGGTGACTGTGAGGTATGGAGACAGGGTACAGTGTCATTTTACTGACTGATACATGTTGGACAAGTAGCTTTTGAACCATCGAAGGGTGCTTTGCAATAGACCTAATGTGGACATTTGAAGTAGAAGTTTGCTGTGACAAATTGTATCGAAGGGTATAGACAGATATAAAAATAAAAGAAGACTAGAAAGTAATCTCTTTCTTTATTAACAGTATCTATAAGGATTAGAAGTGCAGTGTTAGTACTTTGGGGGATGGAAGCCATGTTTTTCAGGTATTTCAGGGACGGTGGGTTTAGCATGATGGTTAAGGTGTTCACCTCATAAACACAGAGTACACAGTTTTATTCTGACTTCAGGACAATTAGCCTACTATTCTCCGAGAAACCTAAGATCAATGTAGGTATAAGGTTAGTGATGTCTGTTGAATTTACTACTTTGTGTAACTAGATAATGTGTGATTGTTTCCAAGGAAAGGGAGCATGGGATTTCAAGACTGACCCATTTATAAGGATTGAGAGAAGATGGGCAATACTAATGGCTACTATTCTAAGGTACTCTCTTAGAAGGTCATCAGCTAAAGCTGAGCATGGTTTGAGTTTGAGTTGTTTTATATAGAATAAGGGAAATGGTTTGATGGTGAAAGTGAACATAGTGACATATGGCTGCTGGGCATGGTTGGGACTAGATGTGGGAATCCTTGGTTAAGAACACTACTACCTATGGAATAAGAGATTATTTCTATTGCAGGTCTGAGTGACAAGTTTTTGGGGGAGGGACTAGGGTTGAGTTTTTGACCAGGGTGGAGGGACTAGGGTTGAGTTTTTGACCAGGGTGCAATCTTCCTTTAATAGATGACTGGAATCTTTTTAGGGTTGTGTTAGTTATTGTTCAGAGTGTTGTTGTAGTATAGTTTCTTGGCTTCATTTATTTGCTTTTTATTACAGAAGTGGATCATTCTGATGTTTGAGATATTGTGATGTATTGTATTTGTACCATTCTTTCTACACTGTTTCTTTATCCTGCTTTAGACTTCTACTCTTTTTGGACAGCCAAATTGCATTATTCACCAAGTAAAGAAGTAGGGAAGAAATTAAGGGGGGTGATGAGGTAATGGAGGATGGTTCGATTATAGTTGCTGGTAATAGGTATACTTATAGAAATTTTAGTATTTTTAATTTTAGCAGTGTAGATATAACCCCCACATACTTTGAACTGTTTAGTAAAGGGTTTAGATTTATTCCCAGTTATAATAGTCAGATTACTAATGTGTTAATAGACCTTAAGCTCTTAAGGCAGAACATTTTTGAACTCCTGTTCCAAATTAATGGTGAGATGGATAAAATATACAGTTTAAGGAAAAAAAAGTACTATGAACCTGCCCTTACATGCCTAGTTAAAGAATTTTGAGGCACAGCTCGAGAGGGAAATAAGGGAGGGTCCAAGTAACAGATGGGTGAAATTTAATCTTTCTAGAGATGAAAAATTATTAAATGATGAACTCAGACAAAATATATATTTTAGAATTATGAAGCTGGACAAAGGGGGTAGGAGTAGTGATTATGGATAGTATATTATACTCAGGCAAAATGTTATAATTATTAAATGACACTACCAAATATTTGAGGGTGTCGAGGAGTGAGATAAACTTAGCATAGAGAAATAGATTTTATTTTGAGGGAGAGGGTGGAGGAGGATTGGAAAAATCAGGACCGTTCTAAATATTTGTGGACAGAAAAACCCAAGAAACCATCAATATTTGGGATCCCAAAGGTCCACAAAAATCAGAATACCCCCCCCCCCCCTTTGAGGCCTATTGTGGCTGCCAATGGCACTAAAACATACCCCTTGGAAAAGTTTTAGGGTGCCAGATTGAAAAAAAGTCTGGGCCCAATAAAGGGGTATACTAAAAGACTCATGGAATTTCCTATGTAGTATTCACAATGGGCTGTACAAAGAAGACCTTGTGTTTATGACTTTGGCATTCAGGATTTATTCACTGTAATACCCCACAAGTTAGAACGTGAATGGTTTGAGGGGGCCCTTTGTGGGTGGGCAGACTTTGACAGTAATGACCTCCAAGTTTGTATGGACCTCATGGAGTTGGTTCTGGACAATAACTTTCTCTTCTTTGAAGGAGAATTCTTTAAGCAGACTAGAGGAGTAGCTATGGGGGCATGGTGTGCCCCCACTTATGCTAACATTGTTTTGTCAGTTTTGTAGGAGAAGTACCTGGTCCATTCCAGCTATGCGAATATTGCAACTTTTATTGGCGTTACCTAGATGCACTGTATCATTTGGACAGGGCCTGAGACAGTGTTGACAGAATGTATAGCTTACATTAACAGCACCACAGACTTTAGAGGTTTACTCATTGTATTAGATGGGATAAAATACAATATTTGGATGTTACTATCTACAAAGTAGTGGAAGAGGGAAGTTTAAATCTACCATACATAGTAAGGACACTTTCTCTAATGCCTATTTATATTCACTAGCCTACACCCTTTTAGTCAAAAAATAAGTATTCTGAAGGCTGTAGAAAATCTTCATGTGGCAAGTGATCACATGCTTCCTGTTTCACCTATTTCTCATTAATTTGTTAGACTCATTGTTACATCATGCTGTGACATTACCACTATAGGATCTTCTGCACTAAATCCTTCACTTCTCAGGTAATCCATAACTTTAGTTTCTCTTTCTTAAACTTCCCCATTACTAATCCTCTGTTCTACTTTCCCATTTTGTTTTCTTATTTTTTTGTATTGTGAAATTTTGTATAGCCATATGCCTTTGCCTGTATTTTTCTGCAACTATCTTTATAGGATCATAGGAGTTTAACTAGGCTCTTGGTCCTGAGGCTCTTATAAGCCTAGCCAAGAGTTTAACCCATGTTTAGACAAGTCAGTACCCAAAGCCCCTGTCCAGCAGGGACACAGGTGGAATCCCAGGGGGTGTATTTTCTGTTTCCCATCCAGTTTTCCAAATTGCGCTTAAAAAGGGATAATGAGGTACTCTGCTTGATGTAGAGAAGGGGTGTGTTGCACAGATGGGGGAGTCTTTGGGACATGAATCTGTCCTGCCATCAAGTCCTAGTGATATCACAGACTAGTTTGTGGTCACCCATATGGGTTGCTCGAGTTGAGCTTGACTTGTGGATATGCAGCAGTCCCATCAAGGCAGGGTCTGAGATTGCTTTATATGCCAGACAGAGGTCGCCCCTGAGGAGTCTGTATTAAACTGAGTAGAGGGACAGGGCTTTTAGCCTATTTGTGTAGGGTAGATGTTTGAAGCCCTGGATTCTCCTGGTGAGGAACCTCTGTGGTATTTCCAGCTGCTGCATGTGCTTTGCGAGGTACATGCAGAAGGGGGCATTATGCTCAATAATTGGCCTTATAAGGGAAGAATACAGGGATGTTATGACCTCTTTGTCCCTGGATGAGATACACTTACTTATGAGGTGGGCCATGTAGAAAGCTTTCCGTACAACGAAAGCAACATGATGGTCAAAAGTCAGGTTGCTATCAACCTGGGTGCCCAAATCCATTACTACTGATTGTGCAATTAAAGCATTGTTATTAATGTGATAATATGTGGGGACGTCACTCTCCCCAAAGGGAATGATCAGCTTTTTTTGGCATTCAGCATGAGACTATGTTTCTGGCACCTGTCATTTGTTTGGACGAGACCCTCTTTTAACTCGGAATTATGGACAAAGGAAAAATAATTAGGGAAAATATTGCATATTAGGTACTGTTATTACACACATTATTAAATATCCAGCATGATTCCGCGGTGGTACAGCGGTAGCGTTGTTACCTCACAGCAAGAGGTTCTCCCGTTTGATTGTCGGCTTGGCTTGGAAGTGCCTTCTGTGTGGAGTCTGCTTGTCCTCCCCGCGGTTGGGTAGCGTTCAAAAGACATGCGTGCGTAAATGGGCATGCTTTTGTTGAAGGTTGGATGTTGAACTGGCACCTCGACGTTTCGTAAAAATCTACTGCCAATTATTAGTGGACCGGAGTTCCGCTGTGGCGACCCCTTACCGGGAAAAAGCAGAAAGACAAACAACAATTAAATATCCTGCATATACAAATTTGACTGACATTCAAGAATGCCTTGAATTACAAGTCGGTCAGTATGACATAGCAAGACTGTGGTTTTACAACCACATGAATATAAACTTAGATTACATATTTCATACATGCTTATGCACACAGATAGGGAAATATAGGGAAATAGTGAGACTACATTTACCTCCACTTTCAAATGGTAACCAGTGCAACTACTGCAGTCAAATATTCAGCAAATGTCTGACATTTTTTTTTATTATAAGATTTTATTCTTCTAGAATCTTAGGATATTTGCAACTCAGTGGATTTGTTTCCAAGATGAAAATGTCCAAAGTAATGCTTCCTGTGAAATGTGGAGAAACTGTCTTATAAATATATGTATGCATGAGTACATGCATTAATAAGCAACACTGTTGCAGAACATATGACAAATAATTACCAGTGAAGGGAAAAAAGCATGTAGCAACAAACATAAAACAAAAGAAAATACAATTGCCTAAGTTGGGATAAGCTTTCCACTAAGTTTTACAAAAAAACAAGCACATACTAAAGATGTAATTTCACTGCTGCAAAAGCTGCAGGTCTGAGTTTGACTAGATAGCATCTCAAGCTGATGCTAAACCAGTCATTCAACTAATAGTCTCTGGGTAGGGGAGGGGAAGTACAAAACAACAAACTGTAAATTCTAAGCAGTTCCTATAATAAACATCCAGCAGTGAAGTTTGTGAAATCTAATCTGCAGTCTGCACACAAGCTTGTCTGAAAATTCTGACTCTGTGTGAATATGTGACTTACACTACACTAAAAGGTAAACACAATAGTCTAGCAAGCAACTGATTTTAGAAACAAAATAATGCCCCTTTACAAGAATTGCATTACTGCTGTGCTTTCTAGAGTAGTAGCAGCAGTCTGGTCATAAAATGTCTGAAAGGCTACTTTTCTGAATGGATAAAATGCACAGATTAGACCAATGAATGGCTCACATGGAAAGCTGTTGTCAGTAGAGCTGCAATTTGAGATGGAATGTGGCTAACTCCTTTGAAACTTCCTGCAGGTACACCCCCCCCCCCCAAGCCACAGGTGAGCATGCTCAGAAAGGCAAACTTGAAAAGTAAACAAAGGCTGGATCAAAACAAAAAATCCCTGGGATTGTCCCTTTAAGACACTGTAATCAGTGGGTGTAGCAATTTCAGTGATCAATGCTACTTCTGTCTTTTTTTTTTCACTTGGTTTTAGCCAAAAAGCCAAGAAGCTTTTGCCTTTTTTTTCATGGACTGCTGTATTTGTTTTTCTTGCATCTAGTTTTTGAACTGTTGGTACTGGGTGATCCAGGTCATATATATGTCATCATTTTCTTTCATATTTTGTGGTTCATGTTCCCAATGCTTCAATATTGTACTGTCTGCACAATCTCCAGTACAAGAGTCTTGCCACATTATTGTGCTGTTCAGTGTATAGACCATCTGCCTAAGTGTATCATATCTAGCAACAAGATGTGCAACTGTTTCCAATTTTTTTTAACAGAAGCAGCATGTACTGCTTCTCCCACCCTTTTAATAGATTTTGTAAATCAACATATACATAGTCTATGTCCCTGGGCTTCCATTATTTGCCATTCATCTTTTGATTATAACTCACCTCTCCTTAATCATTCCTGTGTCAAATGTTGGCTGACATGAGGTTGTCCAGGAGATCTTTGCACTTGCCACTATATTTATGGAGTTTCAAAATTTTCTTTCTTTAAACTATATTTGTGCTTTCAACTCATCTGATGAACTATAGTTTTAAGTCATCTACAAAATATAGATAAGAAATCTCTAAACAACGTTGTTTTCTGGGTGCCAAATTGTAACAGCCTAAACAGCTTAATTGATTAACGGCAAGATAAAACAGCAGTGGTGACAATGAATCACCCTAGAATATTCCCCTTTGAAATTTTATCCCTCATATAACTGCCCTTTGTCATGACTCAACTGCAAAGTGGCTTGCCACTGTTTCATGGTCACTGTAATGTAATTGATCGATGTAGGGTGTATCTTAAACATCTGTAAGTATTCCTTTATCCATGAATATGGGATGCTGTCAATTTTTTTGTTTTGTTTTTATTTTATACTATATTCATTTCATACTTACATCTGTCATCTTTTTACAATTCTCTTTTTTCCCAATAATTGATGCTTTGCTCCATATTCCTTTTTTTTTGTTACCCTTATAGGTTCATAGGTAGGTACTAGGCTATTGGCCCTAGGGCCTATATAAGCCTAGCCAAAAGGTACCCTGGCTTTCGCCACCCAAGAAAATTATTTTCCTGTGCCACTGTCGAGCAGAGCCACAGAAGTGATCCCTGGATGAATTTCCTATCTCCCATCCAATCATCAAGATTTTTCTTGAAGAGTGCTAATGAGGAGCTTTGTTTGATATAGATAGGTAGTTTGTTCCAGAGTATGGGAAGTCTCTGGGACAGGTATCTATCCCTCCAGCATGTTCTATTTATTGTGGTGACAAGATTTAGGTCCCTAGAGCATGCAGCTCGTAGGGACTGGGATTTCTTTAAGTGTAGCATGTGTAAAAGCTCTGGGTTTGACATAGCTTTGCGTGTTAGGCAGAGATCGCCTCTGAGTAGGCGATATGCGACTGAGTAAAGCTGCAGTTTTTTGAGACGGTCTGTTTGAGGCCAGTAATCCTCTTTGTGAGGTATTTCTGCGGCCTTTCCAGTTGTTGTAGGTGTCTTGTGAGGTACATACCAAAAGGGGCATTGTACTCTATAATGGGTCTAATGAGTGACGAGTAGAGGGGAACAATGACCTCTTTTTTCCTGGATAAGAAACCTTTTGTGATGAGGTGTGCCATGTAGAAGGATTTCCTGACTACTGTGGCGATGTGATTATCAAAGGAGAGACTACTGTCCACCTGTGTCCCGAGGTCTCTTATCTCACTTTCGGTGTTAAGTAGACTACCGCCTATGTGGTAGTTCATGGGTACAGAGTTTTTACCAAAAGTGATGACAATGCACTTTTTGGCATTGAGCTTGCGGCCATGGCTTTAACACCAGGCATCTGTCTCAGTGAGGCCCTTTTGTAGGATGTCCACATCTTTTGGAGTTTTGATTATGGCTCCTAGTTTGAAGTCATCTGCAAACTTCGTTAGCCAAAAACATTCTGTGTTAGCCTGTACTTCAGAGAAGTAGATACCAAACAGAAGAGGACCCAGGACTGAACCCTGTGGTACTCCACTTGTCACTGGTCTGAAGTTGGATTTGGAGTCTGCTACTTTCACAGTGTGGGTTCTGTCAGTGAGCCAGTTGGCAACCCATCTTTTGACATGGGGATTTATACCTAGTTTAGTGAGTTTATCTGTAATTCCAGAGTGGGGGATGGTGTCGAAAGCCTTGGCGAGATCTAGATAGGCTGTGTGAACCACCTTACCCTCATCTACGGCTTTGGTGACTGCTTCAAAGAAGTCTATCAGGTTTAGGAGACATGATCTGCCTTTTACAAACCCGAACTGGGTGAGGTCCTGAGTTTGGAGATTACCAATGTCATTGTTTATAAGTTCCATGATGACACGTTCCATAGCCTTGCAGATCAGGCTCGTTAGGCTAATGGGGTGGTAGTTTCCGGGGTCCATGGTGGCTTCCCCTTTGTGGAGTGGGATAAGCCTGAGGTGAGGCTATGATTGAACATGGTACTTAGTTGGGGTGCCAGTTCGTTCTGTCGTTCATGTAGAACACAGCCTGGGATGTTGTCAGGTCCCATGGATGCTGTGTTCTTGGCTTTGGATAGTGTGTTTTTTACCTGTGCAGCCGTGATTACAGGAACTTTGCATTCTTCTGGTATAGAGATGGGCCCTTTAGGGGATGACAGGGGGGTAAAGTTAGCACTGAACCTATCTGCCAGGATGTTGGCAATATCAGTTGATTCTGTATATTTAGTGCCATTGTGCTGTAACTCAGAGCAGATCTGAGTGTTGCCATTGAGATTCTTGACATAGCTATAGAATGCTTTGTGGTTGCCTTTAGAGTCAGTGGCGATTTTGTTTTCATAACTAGCTTTGGAGGATTTTATGAGGGATCTCAGCTTCTTACTGAGGCTGACCAGGGAGTTTCTCCAATCATGGGATTTTACTCTTTTTTGCAACAGTTTCTTTCTTCTGTTGTAGAGTTTGTTTATGGCAGGGGACCACCAGATTGGCTTCCTTTTTTTGGAGGATAGCATCTTGGTTGTGTTAGGGATTACACGATCCATGCACTCGTGTAAGTGCTCATAAAGTGCATTTGTGTAGGATTCAGCAGTCCGTCAGCATGGGTGTCGTGAAGTTTGCCACTTCTGTCTTAAGAAGCGTGAAGTTGGCTATGGAGAAATTTTTTACTGTGGTTTCCCTAATGGGGGGTGGGGGAGGGATGTGGATGTCTAGGGTGATTAGCTTGTGGTCGAATCTGACCAACGAGGAATTGACCTCTGGTGTGGAGCACCGGTTGCCCATGTTGGTAATAACCAGGTCTAGGATATTGCTGCCCCTGGTGGGGGGTGTGGATAAGTTGATCCAAGGCACTGGAATTTATGAATTCCAGAAAATGTTGAGCACAATAGTTGGTACATGAGTAGTTTTCCCAGTTAATGGTAGGGTAGTTGAAATCGCTTATTATTAGGGTGTTAGGTTGTACCCTAATATTTTTCAGTGTATCAAGAAATGAGGAGTGGGAATCCTGGGGCATGGTGGGGGATCTGTAGCAAGCTACAATTTGGATTGTGGTCTTTCCCAGAGTTAGTTGCACTTGGATAATCTTGGATGCATTATGCTGAGCAACTAGCCTGGAGGTGTGGATATCCTTAATGAATGTGGACACGCCTCCGCCTTTAGTGTTTCGGTCCAGGTTAGGTGGCCGAAAGGTGTGGTATGAATTATAGCCTGGTAATGCAGGGGTACTCTCTGGAGCCTTGAACCAGGTCTCTGTCACTGCACAGATGTCGTTCTCCATTTTAAGGAGTGCCTCGAGTGAGTGCATTTTGAGGTTTAGACTTCTAGCATTGAGTAGCAATACCCTCAGATTCTTCTTGCTTGTACCTGTTACGGTGGTGAATTTCTCATTTGAACCTTGCCTAAAAAAGGCACTATAGGGGTGGCTAGAGCCTTAGCCAGTATCCAGAATTCCAGGAGCGACAGGTGCAGGCCATCTCTGGCAAAGCATCGTGGCTTGTCGATCATGTCATCCCAGGCAGACAGATACTGGATCCCCTTAGAATGACACCAGAAGCTTAGCCAATTGTTGAAGTCAATCATTTTGTCCTTGTACTGTGGTATCATTCTGGGTGATGGCAGGATGCTACTCGGGGCTAGGGTCATACCTGCCTGGGCTACAAGATCGGACAGCTCCTCCATGTCCCTTTTCATGTAGTCCAGGGAGGTACGTCTCAGGTCATTCACACCAACATGGACAATGACAGAGTCATATTTGTACTTGTTGTGTAGTGACCTGAGTGTATGCATTATGTGGCGGATCCTGGCACCCGACAGGCAGCTGACAGCAACTTTCTACTTGTTTAGCCTGATGAGTGGAACATCAGTGTGCCTGACTATAGAGTCACCTATGACTAGAGTGTTGGGTACGTTGTTATGACTTATGGGCTGTTGTTGAGTGGCACACTGAGTTTGTGGGCTACGTGTCATTTGGGTTGTGTTGGGGGGGTGGAGGTTGCTTGTGTTTCTGCTTTGCAGGTCCCTGTTGCTTAGGTGGGTTTTTACTGACAGCCTCCGCGAATGTAGTTGTGTGTTTTGTGTTTCTATGTGTGTGTTTTGGTGGTGTAGGTTTTGAGGGACTATGTGATGAGTGTGGTGTGGTGCAAGTGTTTACCTTCTCCTCTTGACTGTGTAGTCCAGTCTTAGGTGAAGAAAGCTTTGCTTCCAGTTTGGCTATATAAGTGCATCTCTCACAGGTTGTAGTGTTGGGTGGTAGGAGGAGAGGATTGTCTGTGTACATGAGGCAATTGCTGCATTGCCCCAAGATGCCCAGATTTATCAGGTAGACAGGAGAAAACACCGGGAGATGACCCTTAGACATGCCTGGATAGGTGCTTATTTGTTAAGTACTAGAAACTGTTTTCCTCTAGACAGTGAGGAAAGTTGAGTGCTGTAGTAATTTGTAGCTTATTTAGTGCTTACAATAAGTTCCAAACAAGTGCTGAGCTCAAAGAAACAGAGTTGAGTGCTGAAACTAAAAAACTGGCAAGTTCTAAGAAACAAAATTAAGCTAGAAGGCTTCCCTCCAACACAGAAAGGCTTGGGAGCTTAGAAGCCCACAAATAGTCGTGGGTACAGCAAATCTGTATCCAGACTAGACTACCTACAGGAAAGGCAGGAAACAAGCTTAGAAAATTTTTTTTTAAGTGGAAAGAGAGAAAGGAGGAGCAGAAACTAAGCTGATTGGCATTCTCAAATGTTTTCCGTGTATTAGGTAGAATGAGGTAATGACACTAGACTGGGAGAAGGGTCACAGATCAAATTTACAGTAGGGGCGGGCAACTGCAAAGCCACCAACTATAAGAACAGCATACCAATAGGGAGAGAGGGTGAGAAACAAACTGCAGAAATGTTTCTCACAGCAGAAAAGCAGCAGTGAGCCTTTAAATGAACGTTTTAAACAGCTAAAGGAGCCTCTAGAGAAAGCTTTTAACTGCAAACAAGTTATTAGAATCAAACAACCCAACAGATGCTTAATAAAAGTGGACAATTTCCAGTTAATACCTCACACACAATGAAACTAGCTAGAAAAATATACAGTAGACAAAGTGCTATAAATAACTCGAAAAAAAAAGCAAAAGAACAGGATACTTAATGTTATATATTATAGATCCGAGTTTGCTCAGTGTCCTTCCTTTGATTAGCTCAGTGTGAAATGGCAGAAACACTTTTCATAGGTTCATAGGTTATTACTAGGTAACTGCCCTTTCGAGCCAATGTAAGCCTAGACAATTATCCCTTGTGAGACTCAAACCCTGGTTTGTAAGGCAAACACATTATCCATTAGGCCACCCTCCTAACCATTCTATTCATAAATGATTTTTTCCCTAAATGATAATAAACTCTATCTGCATCAATTCTAATATATAGTTTGTATATAGTCGGAAGGAAAGTTATTGGTTTATAGTTCTTAGGATGTCCTGCAGATGTCCTGCAGGTTTACTCTTATGGAAGAGTAACATTTTTCCTGTTGTTATCCATGCTTGTGTCTGTTTGGGATGCTCATGTAAGTAATTTTTACTCAGGGCTAAATCTTCATGCAAAGATGTTAATCCTTTCAGTCAGAAGTTAGGTAATGCATCTAGGACTAGGGTTTTTAATTTAAAAACTTTTTTAACTCTGTCTCAATTTCTCTGGCCATTACTTCATCCAATTTCAAATATTCTACATTAAAACTCCTTACTTTTCTTTTAGTTCTTCTATCCATTCAGCATCTTTGTTATGTTCAATAGGGCCTTCATAAATACTTCTCCAAAATGTGCCTATTTTTTTGGGTGGTGTTTCTCTTCATTTTACTTTGTTTCCCAATTCTCCATAAAATCTTTGAGAGTCATGGATGAATTGCATATTTTGTATTTTTTCCTTTATATTTATACGTGTATCTACCAGGTCATGTTGTGAAATGTAATTCTGACTGGCTGTGACCAGTGGGGGTACCTGAATTAGGAAATGTACTCTATGTGCACCTGTGAATTATTTTTTATTTTTTTATTTCTTTTAACCAAAGGAATCAAAAAAGTCTCACCCTCTGGTGCAGATGGATGAAGCCCTGACCGTGACCCAGATGACCCAATTTACATCAGTATTATACTCTACTATACATAAATTAGCAACTGTAATATCCAGTTACATATGTGATGCCTAATGTTTACTGATATTTTAGCTGCTAATTTATGTACAGGGGTGCAAAGATGGGGCAGCAATGGAAGGTGTTAGGAGACATGATCTTGCATTGTTTTCTGTACTGATACTTCTAAATGCTGACAGAGAAATGCAGTTCAGCTTGGGAGTGGTAAACTGTAGCACAGACTGTAGCAATCAGCTTTCTACAGTTTTAAAAGTAGTAGAAGTCCTTTTTTAAAAGTTTCTTCCTGTAGCCTGTGTGTGGTAGTAATCAGCTTGCTACAATTTAAAAGTAGCAGAAGTCCTTTTTTTTACTTTATAATTGAAGAGCTGAGGGGATGGAGGTTGGTTGGGGAATGGACCTTCAATCTAGAGACCTTTTTTTTTTTTTTTTTGCTTTTCAGCGGAAGTACTGAGGGGGAGGGGCTCCAGAAAAGGAACTGGCACTGGGCACTAGATGAGCCAGCTTTGTCTCATTCAAATGGCCGGGCATTATTCATAGTTAACACTGCATCCTGAATTCAAAAATGTAGTTAATAGGACCTGCAAAAGAAGATTTTGGCAGATCAGACTGACCACTGATTTCTGCCTCATTCCTAAAGGTCTTCCATTCTTTTTACATATATGCAACACAGATATTTCAGAGACTTGAAACCATCTACCCTGTTAAACAGCTTTATGCATCTCCTACCTTGTAATGACTGGAAGGAGGTTTTCCCTTTGTTCCTTGGACATCTACTGCTCCACCTTCAGCACCTACAAAAACAAAGCAAAATTATCCACTGATGCACCAGTGACATAATTTCTTCTTTCCTTGCTTGCTGGGAGTACAGCTCATGACAGCCCTAGACATTAGTTACCAGTATCAAGACCACAAAACTTTTGCCCAAACCTAAAACTTATGGGACTTCACTTTTAAATGAATTACACCTGTACTTAATATTTTGAGACCTACTTCTGTTAATGGACAGGTAGCAAGTGGTGGGATTCTTTAGGAAGAGCACATTATGAAGTAAGCTAAACTGCAAGCCCCTCGTGGAGAGTACAGGTAAACCCACTAAAATGAAGGGAGATGATCCCAAATAGTCAGGTTTCTTCACCTCTTGCTCTAAATGCACACCCTAATCCCAGAAATATGAAGTCAGAGAAATGGGTAAGTTTTTCTCTGATCAATGTAACAGAAAGGAAGGTACAAGTTTAATTTTAAGAGAAAGAGTTTATGACAAAAACACACAAAAGAAATCATACAAATGTAATTAATAATGAATGTTCACAACAGAAAGAATTTGCAGCATTCTGAGCCAAATGAGACTCCCTTTCAAAGAAACCTCCGTAACTAGAGCTGATTGCAACTACCACACTGCAGCAAGCAGACATGTTCAAATTGCACTGTAGTGACCATTTCTGATATCCATGGTATATGATAAAAAAAAGAATTCTCACATTCAAAGAGAGTAAAGCAGAGTTATCCAGGTAATGAAGCAGAAAGAGTACAGGTAGTATATCAAACACATGGGAAAAAGTTCAGTTGTATAAGAACCTACATAACAGCAGATGTCCTACTGATCGCTGTTTTTGTATTCCAAACAAAGGGTTATCACCACTGAAGAATGACCGGTGTACTTAATCTTCCCCAGGTCAGACGTCCAATGTGTGACCTCAGCCTGTAAGCACAGGATTATACAGGGGAATCTACGAGCATAGATCCTCAGACTACCTCCAACCCTGTACTATGTCCTGACTGAGATCGCTTTTGCAATTTTTCCAAACAAATGGGCGATTCCCAGAGCTTAAGGGAAAGTAAGGGGGGGTTGGTTAGTTGATATAGAAACTGTCCAAGAGGTCTGAAAAGACTGACCTAGTGAAAGCGAACCTATATCTTGAAAAAGGAATTGATCCTCTAGTGTTTTGTGAAGGTGTGCAAGTATAACCAGGTGTCAGTTTCCAGTATAACCCTGGCATCAACTCCTTTGTGGAAGGCCACTGAGAATGCCATTGCTCTGGCAAAATGAGCTTGAGGGCATAAAAGTCAAGGATTTGCCATGAACAGTATAACAAAAGATGATGGATTTAGAGATCCAGTTTGCGATGGTTTGATTAGATACTGGTTGGCCCAGTTTTGCATCCATGAATGATATAAACATTGATGTGATTTACTAATAGATATGGTCTTTTCCAATTAAAACATCAGCTGTCTGTGCACATCTATAGAGTGTAGGAGTCTATCCCCCATTCTGTGGGTTGGAGAAGAAACTAGGTAGACTGATGACCTGGCTGATAGGTAGCTTGCGCACTACTTCTGGCATTATAGGTGTTAAAACCCTGAGGTCACCCTATCCTTGAGAAAAATAAGAAAGGGAGGAAAGGCCATGAGTGCTTGTAGCTCTGAGTCTCTCCTCACAGAAGTGAGAGCCAGAATCAGAATAGTCTTCCAGGTGTAATATTTGAGACTTGCTAAGGCTACTTGTTAAAAAGGGGGTACAGTGAGCTATTCCAGCATGGAGTTGAGGTCCCAATGAGGGGGTACAGCCTTCCTTGGTAAATTAAGATGCAGAACCCCTTTAAGAAATTGTCTGACCTCAAGCCTGGACATAACAGGTGGACTGCAGGGCAGACAGGTAGAAATAGCAACAGGTTTGGTGGAGAATTAAACCAGACCTGCATTCATGAGCTCACACAAGTACTTTAACATGGCAGGTACCTATAATTTGTTGGAGTCCTGGTTATTTCTATGGCACCAGAAAGGAAGTCTCTTTTTGGTTATGTATTATGTAGGACTTTTCAATGGTGGGTCTCCTTGCTTCTTGGAGAACTTTAATTAAATCCTCTGAAAACTGGTGCCTGAAAGGAATCAGAAACCTATCCGTCATAGGCTTTGGTTTAGGGATTTCATATTGGAATTTAATAGTGATCCTTTTTGCAGTGTGATGAAATTCATTTTGTGTGGTAGTTTGCTAGACGATAAAGAAGGGGGAGCCAATGCTGCCTTGAACAAAAAGGGCCCACTAGTAATATTTTTTTTCTTTTTGGATATTTAGTGGAATCCTTGCAATAAGATGTAGTGTGGAGGGCACTGAAAGGAGAAGGCATCTGCCCTCCATCCTGAAGGGCAAGGGTTCCTTGTACAAAAGAGGAGAAACTGTTCGCTGTTCTCTGAGGCAAACAGATCTACCTGAGGTGTCCTCAAATTGTGAAAGATGTCCAGGAAGACTCATCTGCTCAAGGTCCATTTGTGAGGGTCCTCTAAGTCCATGATTAGAGTCTGCCAGCATATTGCCCTGCAATTAGAAGTATATGGTGAGTAGAGATATGTTCTTTTGGGTGGCCAGGTCCAAGGCCCTTTGTGCAAGTCTGCACAGTTGGTATAATCTAGTGCCTCCTTGCTTGTTGTTGTACTGCATGACAACTGTATTGTCTGTAAATACTTGCAGAGGACCTGGTTTCCAGATATATGAGAAAACCTGAAGAGCGTTGATGAGGGCTCTCATCTCTTTCAGGTTTGTGTATTCCTTTTTGAGTTTAGGTTATCATTTGTCCTGTATTCTGTGGCTGCCTGTCCAGGCCCACTGGCCCTATCCTAGGCATCTCTGCACATCTCTGTACTGGGGCTGGTGGAATGAAGGACAGCCCTGAGTTGACCATGAGAGCTCCTTTCTGAGACAATGTATGAGAGAAATCATTGTATCTAGCAGGTGAGAGTGCTTGACCCATACTGTATTCAGGTACCACTGAATTTTCCTCATATATAACATGGCTAGGGGGAATACTGAGAACTGCTGCCATGAACACTAGAGCTCTTTGGATTTCCCCAGCCGAGCATTGGATGAGGGAAGTAAGCTGTAAGATTCTGCACTTTTTCCCAAGGCAAATAGGCCTGAATTCTGCTTGTATCCAATTTGCAGCGCAGGTACACTTGGTTTTGAATGGGATGGAGGCAGGACTTTTTATAGGTGACCGTGAAACCCAACTGCAAGACAAGGTTGGGGTGAACTAGAAATGCTGCAGTAGGATCTGTGGAGTAGTCTGGATTAGCAGATCATCTAAGTAAAGGAAATCTGAATCTCCGAGTTCGGTAGAGGGCTATCACAGGTGCTAGACACTTTGTGAAAACTCTTGGGGAGTAAACAAAGTAAGATGTGCCAGTACAGAACCTGAGGAATCTCCTGCAGGAGGGGTGTATGGGTATATGATGACAGGCATCCTTTAGATCAAGAGAGACTAGATATGCCCGTGTAAGTATGAAAGGTAGCAGTGTGTGTAGGGAGAGCATTTTGAAGCTTTGCATTCTTAAACTGTTTTGCAGAGACAAAGATTCAGTATGGGTCAGCATTGCCCCTCTTTTCTTGTAAATAGGAAGAGTCTAGAGTAAAACTGCTTTCCTATGAATTTGTTGGGCACTAATTATATAGCACCTTGTGCCTGTAATTCTTGGAGTATGGGTGGTGGCAGCTGGACTTGGTTGTAGGGAGGGGTGTATATCATTCAGTGGAAGGAGTTCTTTCCAAGACATGGCATAACCCTTTATTATGGTAGAAAGCACCCAATGGTCTGTGGCGAACTTTTCTCAACTTGAGATGACAGGACTGGTCTGAGAGGTGCGGAGTGGTGATTAATAGTTGCTGTGATTTCTTCTGAAGGGAGGCCTCCCAGATGCAAGATTCTTCTATGGTTTCTCTGGAAATCTGTTTCTGGGTGCCTTCCTATGTTTTTCAAAACGTCTGAAGTCCCTTCTTACAAAAGAAGTTGGCTTGGATTGGTAATTTGTCTATCATCTTGGCACAGAGGTTACCAGAATCTGTCTGTAGTCTTCCATTGTTTTGCCTGCTTGTGGGCCAAAAAATAGTTCTTGTCTAAAGTAGAATCAATAAGTTTGACTTTGAAGTCTTCTGCCATGGGATGATGGGGCAGTCATGCATAACTCCAAATGACAAACCTGGTTGCAGTTGCTCTGAAACAGGCCTCAACAGCATCTTAATTACATGTTATACTGTGTCTGTTTGCTTAAGTAGCCTGATTAAGCAAGGACAACATTTGTGGTTTGGAAACTGATCCCTGTGAATCCACTTGTTTAAGGAACTGAATATGGATAACAGATACTTGGTCATTAGGGTGTGGTAATTAATAGCCCTGAGTGCCAGAGCAGAGAAAGTATAAACATTTTTTTCCCATCTCTCCATGGCCCTACTGACTTTGTCTGAAGAGATGGCACTGGCGTTGGGAAGACATTTAGAAGATTTATCAGAAAAGTGAGTAACTACAGAAGGATCTGCCACAGGATTCTTAAGCAAGGACTAAAGTTCATCTGCAACTTTGCGAAATCTGTCTGACCTTTTGGGTGCAGGAGGTTGTGAATCAGCAGTATCAGAGGTAGTCTGGAAAACATTCAAAGAAGCCTCCAGAACTAGACGGACAGGAATAAGGGGCAGGACTGCCCCTTTCCAAAAGGTTGTAATACCTTTGTTGAATCTCTGTAATCTGTCTAGACTCTCAATCAAAATGTTTCATCACTGTTATTATTGTCTCCCCAAATGAAGCCTCTTCAACAGTAGGGTTAGGGGAGATGGAGTCTTCCTCATCAAAAGGAATCTGTCTAGGTGAGTGTATTTGAGAGGAGCAGGCCAGAGAATGATCAGAGTCAGAGGCCTCTTCATCTTCAGAGGAAGATGAATTCACAGCAATTTTGGAGGTGTAGGAGGAGGAGGGTGGGCAGAAAACAAAGGAGGTTTCAGGGTCATTATGGCCTTGAGCAAGCCTTGACAAAAGTCCATCCATTCCTTCTCCCTAGATAGGGGAAGAGAAGAGACATGCTTAGTTTTCTGTCACTTCCTCTTTGGTGTGACATCTGCCTGAACCAAGCAGGGCAATTCAGAAACCTGACATACCTAGATTAACTTACTGGTGTTGTCTTCCTTGACTAGAATTTCTGGAATGCCTTCCAAACCCTGTGCAATGATGATCTTCAGTTCTCCTTCTCCATAGGAGTGGTTTCCTCAGTCATAAGGGCCTCTGACATCATACTGGCTTCCTGTGGGGTCACAGCACAGGGCAGTGGTGTGTGTAGGAATTAGAATGAGTTGACAAAGTATCTGGCCTAGGCCTTTTAAGCTTTTCCTTGTGGGGAGGAGGTACATCTGGGAAAGTGGGATCCACCATCTTGGAGTGGGCCAAATGCTTCAGATACTGGGTCTCCAAGAAAGTGTTGAGCAAAGACAGATACGATTGCAAAGTCTTTGGCACAAAGTACTGGCAAATGGAACAGGTCTTGTAGTTGTGTTCTATGGCTAGATAAAAGAAACACTGGGTATGAAGATCTTTGTACAGGGTTTGCCTACCGCACTCACACTTACCCCTTCTAACTGTCAACTAATACAGATATAGCAAAACAATTTAGGTAAGTAAAGGAAGGTTTCCTAATGGGTCACTTATCTGTGTATTTAAGAAGCTGTTGTACTAGTGATCAGTCTGACGGATATGTGACCTGCCTTCAGAGTGACAGTGAGACAGTCTGAGGATCTATGCTCATGCATCTATTTGTAAACCCCTACACTTATGAGATGAGGTCACACATCGGACATACGACCCAGGAACGGTTAATCTTTGATATACCAGATGGATGTCAGTGGTGATAACTCATTTGGAATATTGCAATAGTCATGACATCAACATGTTATAGCATGTAGAAAGGCCTACTATTAAAACTTTAGCCTTGAAAATGGTCTGGGTGGATAAGCAGTCAAGTGTTCTACATGCTCGACAAATACAAATAAATAAAATAAAAAACATATGCATATGTACATAAACAATATCGTTTGGGCAGATGTTGGTGAACAAACCACTTATCTAGGTTCTACATATGATAAAAGAAGCAAAAAATATGCAGCAGAAACTTTCTATGGAATTCTGACAACTGCAGGTTAAATGCTACAAACTGGGAAAACACTAACCCTGCAGTGCTCTGCATTTCTCAAAACATGTCTTAAACAAAATTCCCCAAAGCTTTCTTTCCACACTGTCACATTACTCTTTACAAGTAATTCAGTGCCTCTATTCTCTTTGTTTGGATCTAAGGTTACATCAACATTAGCTGCTGTTCCTGCTGTGTTTAGAATGACCAACTTCAGAGGATCACAGCAAGACCTGCAGGGGTGTAACAAATCGAGCACATTTCTGTGATTTGTGGAACCAATGAAGTGATGAAATATGCCTAATGTCCACAGCCGCTGCACTGTTTTGTAATACAATTCTTTTTTTCTGTACTGAAAAAATCTAAATGTTATGCTAAATTGTAAGCATTAACCACTTAAATAGAATGTCTGATGTAAAAGACGAAAGCAGTGTAACTAGGCATTTGTGCATACATTTATTTTATTCATTTAGTAACAAGGTGGGCAAACTTTTCCAAGAACTCTTTTCATGCATGACACAATACTCATGACAGATGGTGATGTACACAAATTATGGCTGCAAAATTTAAAAAAATGATGCGACACAGACAATAACAAAACAAAATAGTTACATAATCATAGCAAGCTACTAGTAAATTAAAATATTATCTATATCATTTCATCTATACAACTTTGATAATACTTGCATATTCACATATATACATAACAGAAAGGAGTGCTAATATGTTTTTAGAAAACAGTACCATCACTACAATCACATACAAACACTGCATGATCACTACTTAGCTAGTATAATTAAGACAATGACAATGCAAGTGCTGTGTTGAACTGATAAATTTAGGCTTTATTATCTGATTACAAGCTACAGATTCTGTGACATGTTTGCGCTAACATTTTTTGTATGTCTGGTTTCAATAAGGTATAGAGATGTGTGGGGAATCTTGGCTGTCAAAACAGGTTAGACATATGTATGTTTGCGGTGTGACAGCAACTTTGCTCTAGACTGTGTATAGTTTGTCCTGTCAAGAATTTTTACAGGAAATGTATTTCATTTTGTAGAGGATATCTTTCTGAAACTATTTTCTCCTATGGCTTGTATGAACTCTGGTCTTTGCCAACTAAGGTAGACATTATTTTGTTTGACACAAGGTGTTGGTTTGATTGCTAGCCTATGGGCAACAGGGGGGCAGTAACCTCTGTAGGAACTTGAAAGTTAGGAAGGATTATTTATTTATGCATTTACTAACTGCTGTACAGCACTAATCACAGTGGACCATTTCAGTTTCAGCTCAGGAAATTTGTGAAAGAATACAAATAAAAAACATGAAGAACAAACATTAAACAATCATGTAAAAATAAAGAGTTGATGGCAGAGATAGGTTGTATTCTGTTGACAAATGGTACTGTAGAAGACACTGCTGAAAAGCTACACCAGTCAGGGAACTGGTCATCGTTTAGCTTGGTGTAGGTATATATAGTGGTGAGCCTAGAAATTTTAACTGTTCGTTGTATAAGTTGTGTGTTTTTGCTTAAATTTAATGCTGTTATGGGTAGTCCATAATCAAGCTCTGGAATTAGAATGTTTATGTCCAGTGCTGAAGTTAGTTCTAGTGTGAGGTGGTTTGAAATGGAATGGCATAATCCGAGTTGTGCTGTTAACCTAACTGCAACATACTCAAATGTGTTCATTATTTTAAAAAATAAATAAATGATCTATCCAGATATTTTTGTTGATAGATGTGATTTATTATGGTTTTCCTGGGAAAGAGCAACAGTAATTATGTTGCCATGATACAACCTTTTGCTGAAAAGCTGTTTTTGAAGAGCTGATTGGTCTATACTCAATGTCATTATAAATTGAA
This sequence comes from Protopterus annectens, assembly GCF_019279795.1. Lineage (NCBI taxonomy): Eukaryota > Metazoa > Chordata > Ceratodontiformes > Protopteridae > Protopterus > Protopterus annectens. The sequence continues at coordinate 694,836,146 of NC_056729.1, read as the reverse complement.
ATCGTGCTACTCCTTCTCTGCATTTGAGTATTATGATCAGAAGAGAAACATCACTGTAATACAACATTATGGCTGAAGCCATAAGGGTGGTCATGAGGGGGTTAATGAATATAGCAGGAACAGTACTGAGCCCATTAAGGATCTCTGAGGGACATCATCTGTGAAGGCACCTATGTCAGGTAGAAGGTTTTCTAGACTGAATTTTTAAAGTTCTGTCTGTAACAGTTTCTGACTCATTTCGGGGGGGGGGGGGTTGTCTGCTCTGAGTCTTAGAAGGTTGAGTTTGCAGAGGAGTGAGCATTGCACATTTAACTACTGAAATGTACAGACAGACAAATTTATTTATTTTATTTATTTTTATTTCCAGTTTGATTACCGGGGAAGTCCACTGGGCCAGAACGTGCCCATTTTCAGTGGAGGCCCAGGGAGAAAAGCTCCATAAGCAATGCGAATACAATCTAAGTTACGTAATGTTGAAGGTAAAAAATACATGTATAAATGCATTCATACAGTTAGTAAAAAAAAAGCAAATGCATACAGTATACCTCATAAACATCATTAAGGAAAGTAGATAAAACAGATTTTCAGTAGTTTCCCTTCAGAGCAGCAAGTTTCAACTGTCTGTAATATCGAGATCTGAGGTTACTTGATACTTACAATATTTACATACAAGGAGTAGAGAGAGAGAATTACTTAAACTGAGAAATAGCTTAAGTTTGTTTTAGGAGCACTAGAAAAATAATAGTTCTAGGGTAGTGTGAAGTGAGGAGTATAGAGGGTTCAATGGGTAGTTATTTAAATTTAAGTGGAATGAAAGCAGGAACATTTATGTTTAGAAGACAGGTAAGAGAAAAGTTGGGTTTTGAAGGATTCTGAGTTAGATGTTGTTCTAAGTGAAGGAGGGAGAGAGTTCCATTTCCTGCCTAGAGAGAAGGAGAGAAGGAGTTGGCCAGCATGGCGTTTGGGTTTGTGGATAGACATTAAATTTTGGTGTTCAGATCTTAGAGATCTATTTGGGATGTACGGAGGAAGGATGTTTGTTAAGGCTGGGCATTTATCAGGGTAGAATATTAATTTGTGAGCAGTGCTTAGTTGGAGATAGTCTAGGTGGTTAGAGAGTTCTAGCCAGTTCAGAGTTTGTAGGGAAAGGCAATGGTGAGTAGAGGTTTTAGATCTGGTTGCAAATTTAGAGATCTTATTATAGCAAATTTCGAGTTTAGAGGAGTTGGAAGAAGACAGGTTAGTTAGGAGTGGAGCTCCATGTAGTAAAGATGGTAGAAGATAGGTAGTTGCTAAGGTATGCCTAGAGGAGTTGGAGAGAAAGCGGTTGTTCCTATAGAGCATACCTAGCTTTGGTGGGTTTTCTTTATGTTTTGTTGTATGTGGATATCAAATTTAAGGTGCTCGTCTATGGTGATGCCAAGGAGTTTTGCAGACGGGACCACCTCTATAGTAGAGTTGGTTTGGCTTAGGATTTTGAAAGCATTTTTGTCAAAAGTGAAAGCCCTGGAGGGAGGGAAAAGAAGAATTTTAGATTTATTAGAGTTGAGAGAGAGATGATTTTGGTGCATCCAGTTCTCAGTAGTGGAAAAAGCTATTTGGGCTTTTGTCAGTAGTTCAGGAAGGTTAGAGACAGCACAGACTAAGGTAGAGTCATTAGCATATTGGATAACTGTTGTGTATGGGATGGCAGTGTGAAGGTTATTTATGAAGATGTTGAAAAGCATGAGTCCAAGGATGGACCCCTGGGGAAAGCCAGTAGGTGTAGGTAAGAAGGAGGAGGTAGAGTTTTTCCATCTGACAGCATGAGATCTGTCTGACAGGTAGCTGGAGAACCAGGATAGAGTATCAGGGGAGAGATGAAGGTTGGCTAGATGAAAGAGAAGGTGTTTGTGAGAGATGGTGTCAAAGGCTTTAGAAAGATCTAGCAGTACAGTGGAAACTAGTAATCCAGAATCCCTGGCCTGATTGACGGTTTCTAAGAAGGGTAATAAGGCAGTAATGGTGCTGTGGCTAGGGCGGAAACCGTGTTGGGTGGGTGTTAGGAGGTGGTTCTGGGTTAAGAAAGGCATGAGTTGGTGGTGGACACATTTTTCTAGAATTTTAGATATAGGTGAGAGTAGGGCAATCGGGCGGACGTTGGAGATATTAGTATTTTAGCCTCCTTTATGAAGCAGTAGAATGTAGGCTGAGCGCCAAAGAATAGGAACGTAATCCACCCAATTTCAACAAATGTGAAAATATTGTTAGTTGCAGAGTACATGGCAGTAAGTGTGTTACTGCTGGAGAGAAATCCATGTCAGGAGTCAGAGAGGAAGATATCTATTTTATTTACTTACTTTGTTGACAAGGTTACTGCCACTAAGCCAACTGGCTCTTTTTCAGGAGACCCCTGAGGAAGTAATCATACTGACTAATATGGAAAATTTGGCAAGGACACTTGAGAACTTCCCCTACCCCTTCTTCATAAGTGCCATATGTTCTTTTCCATACACCTGAGCTACCACCAACTTAGGCAGATGGGGCCTTGGTTTAACATCTCATCTGAAGGACACAAATGTCTTCTACATTACTAAATTTGTTAATGTTTCATACTAACTGGCTATATTTTATTTTTTTGTGACTGGGTAGATATAAGACACTGGGCAGTAATCCGGGGGGTGGGGGTCTGACTTTTGGGAGTGTGTTAATGACACACTGTTTAGGTTCATAGTTTAAGCTGTGAGAAAACTATAACTGTTGTGAGGGACAGAATGAATATATGAGCAAGTGCATTCTTAAGTATTAGAGCAGTCTAGATTTTTTTGTGCATGTTTCCAAATGGTTATGGACAACTTCAAGTCGAAACATGGAGTGAGTACAGCTGCTACTTGAGTATCTTGCTGATGATATTTGGTTGGTTGGGGTGGGGGCTTGATTTAATTTGGTAGTTGGGATCTGTTACTGGATGGATTTTAAGTGTCCTGAGGTATCAGACCATGCAATTTCTTCAAAGGTTCAGCAAAAGATTTTTATCTGGGAAACCAAGGAGGTTTGGTTGTTAAAAAGATGAGTGGCTTTAACTGCTTTGGTATGTAATCTATATATATCCGACAGTGAGTTAGAAAGGCATTAGAGTCTGACTGGCTCTTAGGGGCTAACATGCTAATAGTATCCTTTCTCTGTATCAGCTTGCTGGCTATGTTTTGGTTTGCTTTGCATTAAATGTATAAAACAATTACACCTGAATTTTTCTAAGCTGTTTTTATCAGAATCTGCACTGCAGTTAGGATGCGTTTCTGTGCCTTCCACCCCTTAAGTGCCAGAATAGGCTTTGGCTCCCCTGTGACCTTGGAACTGGATTAAGCTGGTAAACAGAAAATTAATGAACAAGCATCCCAACATTCTACAACAACTCACATATTTGAGCTTGAAATATAGCAATCTGAATGAAGTAGCAAGCACATCACTCCAGAAGGGAAGGCCTAAAATATTCACAATAACACTAGCCCTAATGTTATGTTATTCAGTATTCAGCTATGCGTCAAGCTGTGAAGATGTAGCAGTTCTCAACAGCAGTTAACTGTAAACCAAAACAGTTTAGCATCATTGTTCAGTTTTACTGTGACCAAGATGAGCACATCTTCAGTATGCTAAGATGAAGTAAAGCTACTGTGAAATGTAACATACAGCATAAGAGAAAACTAAGAAACATGTTTCTTTTTTATTTTTTTTTGATAACCAAACAATGACTATAAAGCACAAACAAACATCTGTTATCAGAAGCGATGCAGGTGCCCTGGCTGGTTAAGTAACTTGCACACCTCTATACTTTCAAAGTATGAAAGCAAGATCTTGGGAGGCTCATTCATTCATTTGCTATTTAGCAGGTTAATGCAATTCAGGGTTACAGGGGAGCTGGAACCTCTCCTGGCACTTAATGGGTAGAAGGCAAAGAAACATCCTGAATGGGGCACCACCCTCTCATATTATGCTTAAATGCAATCACTCTCCAAGAAAATGTAGGGAAATCTAATGGACAAGCACAGAAAACTTTCCAAATAGTGAAAAATTTATGACAAAGAATGCAACAAAAAACTATGAGGATTGTAATTTCACAGTTTTGGATACACCACTGAAGAGGCTTAATCTCTTAGCAGCTCAACATAAATGGGCAGATAGCTGAAAAAAAACTACCTACTTCAGCTGCATAACTGACGCTTGAATGTCAGTTCAAACTAAAGCAAACGCTGAAGAGAAATTAAAAGAAATAAATACTACTACAGAAACTCCAAGAGACTTCCATATTTACAGGTTTCAGACAAGACTCCAAAAGCCATAGGAAAGTCTGCAGTCCAAAGCTGAAATAATCTGTAAAGCAGCTAAAACAAGAAGTTATGTACTCACCATAACGTTCAATGTATGTAGTTCATCTCTCCTTACATTCTTACCCGTGGATTCAGCTCTGACTCGGCCATACTCTAGTTTTAAGTCTTCAATTGGCTCGTGGCTAAGAGGTATCCAATCATGCAACAGGTATATTCCCCAGATCTTGTTTGCTGCAAGCTCACACACATACACATTGAGAAGAACAACCCCAACAGAAAGGACTACTGACACCTAGAGACAATACCTCCAGGAGGGGGAAGGAGGGAGGGTTAGTACGAATGTAAGGCGATATGGACTACATGCATCGAACGTTATGGTGAGTACATAACATCTTGATGTTATGTAGTCCAATCTCGCCTTCATTCTTACCCGTGGGACAGCATCCCTAGCACCTTGATCTTGGGTGGCTCAGTGAAAAATACTCTTGAGCACTGTGGAACCAAAGGAAGATCTGCCTCTAGAGACCAGATCTAATTTGTAGTGACTAATAAAGGTATGAGGAGAAGCCCATGTTGCTGCAGCACAAATATCATCCATAGACATCCTAGCCTGAAACGCAGTTGAGGTAGCCACAGATCGTGTAGAATGAGCCTTCACTTTAAAGGGTAATTCTTTGCCATTGGAAGCATAAATAAATGAGATGCAATCAGAGATCCAGCGAGACAAGGTTACCTTAGAAACCGGAACCCCAAGTCTAGTGTCTAAAACCGAGACAAACATTTGATTTGATTTCCTGAAATCTTTCGTCCTACATAAACAGAAACGCAATCGTCTGTGAACATCCAGCTGATGAAACTTAAATTGTGCCTTGTTGGAGAATTCAGGAAAAAACATAGGCAACTCAATTGATTGGTTGATATTGACAACAGAGGCAACCTTTGGAACAAAGGAAGGGTTGGTTCTTAAGGAGAACCTACCTTTGTGAAACACCAAATAAGGTGGTCTAATCAATAATGCTTGGAGTTCAGAGACTCGCCTAGCTGAAGTAATGGCTACCAAGAATACTGTCTTCCATGACAAGAATTTAATGTCACACGTAGCTGCAGGCTCAAAGAAAGTTGAGGTGAGCTTCTGTAGTACAAAACTGAGGTCCCATGGCATCACTGGATCAAAGAATGGAGGTCAGAGTAACAATGTCCCTTTCATAAAAGCCCTACAAAGCCTATGAGCCATAAGGCTGGGCTCATTAGCAACGTGAAAAGTAGACATCGCTGCCAATTGCACTTTAATGGTTGCTGCAGCTGAACCTTGACTAAACAGTTGAGAAAGAAATTCCAATATTGCCGAAATAGACGCTGTATAAGGATCAATATGTTTCTCATGGGAACAAATAGAAAATCTCTTCCATTTACTGGAATAAATCTTCCTGGTAGAAGGCTTGTGGGAAGATGATAGAATATGGACCACTTCCGGGGAAAAATCATGAAGCCTGACTAAGGAAGGAACTGGAGCAGCCAAGCTGTCAACCTGAGGGTCTGGATGGAGGGATGGAACTGTCCTGACATATGAGTCAGCAGATCTGGAACTGGGTCCAGAATCTAGGGCTTGTCCATTAGATAGGGTTGAAGGAAGGGAAACCAAATCTGATGAAGCCAGTGTGGGGCAACGAGGATCATTTTGCTCCCCACAGACTGTGCTTCCTGAATAACCTTTAATATTAGAGGTAACGGTGGAAAGGCATAGAGAAGACCGGAGGGCCAAATGTGAGCAAGAGTGTTCCTGGGTGTCTCCCCCTCCCGGGGTATAAGGGTGAAGCAGCTGCTGCATTTGGCATTGAGGGGGCTGGCAAACAGATTGCAGCAGGGCTGACCCCATCTGTGGAATATCTCTTCCACAACATAATTGTTCAGGGACCACTCATGAGGCATTAGGATAGCACTGCTCAGCCTGTCGGCAATCACGCTGGACTTCCCCGGTATATGTGCTGCAACTAGAAAGCGTTGGGAAGACACAGCGCACTGCCAAACTCAAAGTGCCTCTCTGCAAAAGGGGTATGATTTGGTTCCTCCCTGTTTGTTCAGGTACCACACCACCGACAAGTTGTCTGAGTGGATTGCAATTGTCCCTAGAGGGAGAGAGCTCTGAAGTGCTTGCAGTGCTAATAGCACTGCTCTCATCTCCAAGACATTGATATGCAAATGGGTCTCGTGATCCTGCCACATGCCTTGGACTGTCCTGCCGAGATAATGCCCCCCCACCCAATCTGTGAGGCATCCATGGTCACCGTGACAACTGGAGAAGATGGGACAAAGTGCTTGCCCACATTGAGATTGCTGGCCTGAAGCCACCAGCGTAGATCCCACTTGCATGTGTCTGTAATCAGAATAAAATGGGAGAGTGGGAGATGCTGCAGTGACCACTGGGCAAAAAGCAGCCACTGAAGAACCCTCATGTGTAGTCTGGCAAGGGGAACTAGCATGATCGTGGCAGCCATGGTCCCTAATAACTTGAGGACCACTTTTGCCCTGACCTTCCTCAATGGTAGTAAGGCGTAGACCTGCTGTTGTAGAGCCTGAATTCTCACTTCTGGTAAGAAGGCCCTCATGAGCACCATATCTAGTTCGGTGCCGATAAAAGTGACATGCTGCGAGGGTAACAAGGCAGATTTTTTTCAAGTTAGAGTAATTCCTAACCGTTGGCACAGTGTAATGGTGGAGTCCCTGGTCTGTAACAGTAGATGCCTGGTGGTGGCAGAAAGGAGCCAGTCGTCCAGGTACGGAAACACTTGGAATCCTTGACGTCTCAAGTGAGCCGTTACCACTGCCATGCATTTGGTGAACACCCCTGAGACCAAAGGGCAGAGCGCGAAACTGAAAATGACTGGCTCCTAGCCGGAAGCGTAAATGACTTTTCGATGCCCTGTCATAGGTTGATACTAGGCTATCGGCCCTAGGGCATTTATAAGCCTAGCCAGAGTGTGCTTGGCATTCGCCACACTTTTAGATTACTTGACTGTGCCTCTGTATAGTAGGTCACAGAAGATAGCCCTTTTAAGGTTAGTTTACTGTGCCTCTGTCTACTAGGGACACAGAAGAGATCCCAGGGGTAAAACTATGATCTCCCATCCACTCATCAAGATTTCTCTTGAAGAGAGTCATTGAGGGGCTCTGCCTAACATGGATTGGGATTTTGTTCCAGAGTGAGGGGAGCCTCTGGGATATGAATCTGTCCCTCCAGCATGTCCTATTTATTTCTGTGCTGAGGTTTAAGTCCCTGGAGCGTGTAGCTCTAAGGGATTTGGATTTCCTGAGGTGTAGCATGTCCATTAATTCTAGTTTGGACATGGCTTTATACGTCAGGCACAGATCGCCTCTGAGTAGGCGGTAAGCAACTGAGTAGAGCTGGAGTTTCTTTAGCCTAACTGCGTAGGGCATCTGTTTGAGTCCCTTGATCCTCTTGGTGAGGTACTTTTGGGGTCTTTCCAGTTGCTGCAGGTGTTGGGTAAGGTACATCCCAAATGGGGCATTGTATTCAATTATGGGCCTGATGAGTAGAGGGGCACAATGACCTCTCTTGATCTAGATGTGAACCCTTTCATGATAAGGTGGGCTATATAGAAGGTCTTTCTAACCACTTTGGCAACGTGATTGTCAAAGGAGAGATTGCTATCTACTTGGGTCCCCAAATCCCTAATTACTTCTTCCGTACTTAATGGATTAACACCTATGTGGTAATTTGTGGGCACTTTGTTTTTCCCAAAGGGGATGACTATGCACTTTTTGGCATTTAGCTTTAGGCCATGGCTCTGGCACCCGTTATCCGTCTATGTGAAACCCTTTTGGAGGATGCTTGTGTCAGTCGGCGAGTTGATTATGGCACCCAGTTTGCAGTCATCTGCGAACTTGGTCAGCCATAGTCCTCCTGTGTTAGCCTGTACCTCAAAGAAATATATACCGAACAAGAGAGGTCCCAGGACTGAGCCTTGTGGGACACCACTTGTAACTGGTTTAGAGTCTGACATGGCACCTGCAATTCTGACCATGTGGGTTCTATCCCTGAGCCAGTTTGCAACCCATCTTGTGACATAGGGGTTGATATTTAAGCTGGTGAGCTTATTTATGATGCCCGAGTGGGGTATTGTGTTGAAGGCTTTTGTGAGGTCCAGGTAGGCTGTGTGGACTATATTCCCTTCATCTTTGGCCTTGGTGACTGTTTCAAAGAATATGACCAGGTTCAAGAGGCAAGATCTGCCCTTAACAAAGCCGAATTGGGTAGGATCCAGTGTTTGGAGGTACCCAATGTCTTTGTTTATGAGTTCCATGATGATACCCTCCATAGCTTTGCAGACCAGGCTAGTCAGGCTTATAGGGCGAAAGTTTCCGGGGTCTGTTGTGGCACCACCTTTGTGGAGTGGGACCACTGTTGCTGTATGCCATTCCTTGGGTACATATCCTGTAGTAAGGCTGAGATTGAACAGTGACTTTATGTGAGGGTTCAGTTCTTCTTGAAGCTCGTGTAAGACGCAGCCCGGGACACCGTCCGGTCCCATTGATGCTGTGTTTTTTGCTTTGGAGAGGGCAGCTCTCACCTGTGCATCTGTGATGTCAGGGAGGCTACACTCTGTTGGGATAGACATTTGCTCTTTTGGGAAGGGTTTGCACTGAACCTGTCTGCCAGGATGTTGGCAATGTCTGTGGGTTCAGTGTATTTTTTGTCATTTTGCACTAACTCAGAGCATATCTGGGATTTGCCACCCAGGTTCCTGACATAACTAAAGAAGGCCTTGTGATTATCTTTAGCGTCTTGTGCAATTTTTCTTTTGAAGCTGGCCTTAGATAATTTTATGAGGGATCGTAGTTTCTTGCTAGTACTGATCAGAGATGCCTTCCCTTTTTGGGATTTTGCTCTATCATGTAGTAGCTTCCTCCTTCTGTTGGATAGCTTATTTATGGCTGGGGTCCACCAGACAGGTCTCCTGCCTTTGGAGGAGTGAGTCTTGGTTTTATTTGGGATAGCATGATCCATGCATTCCTGTAGGTGTCCATAGAATGCGTTTGTAAAGGATTCTGTGGTTTGGGCCGTATTTTCCACTGGCCCGGGGGCTTTGAAGGATTCCACCTCAGTTTTGAGAAGTGTGAAGTTTGCTTTTGAGAAGTTCTTCACCGTGGTTTCCTTGGCTGCGGGTGGGGACGGGATATGGACGTCCAGTGAGATTACTTTATGGTCAGATCTTATCAATTAGCGGTATATCTCTGGTATGGAACATAGAGTCCCCATGTTGGTGATGATCAGGTCCAATATGTTTTCCCCTCTTGTGGGAGTGGTGACCAGTTGTTCCATAGCATTTGAGTTTATAAATTCTATGAACCGTTGGGTGAGGGTGTTGGGGCTTGAGTAGTGCTCCCAGTCTATGTTTGGGTAGTTGAAGTCATCCAATATGATGGTGTTTGGAGAGACCTTCATATTCTCCAGTGTTCTCAGGAAAGCTAAGTGGGGTTCCTGAGTTTGGGAGGGTGGTCTGTAGCAGGCTACAAACTGAAAGGCAGTTTTGCCCACTGTTAGTTGCACATGGATGGTCTCCGATGCTTCGTGCAGTGCCACTAACCTGGAGGTGTGGGTATCTTTGATGAATATGGATACTCCCCCCTCCTTTTGTGGTTCGGTCCGAGTTTTGGGGCCGAAAAGCATGGTATGAGGTATAACCTGGTAGTGCTGGGGTGCTCTCAGGAGCCTTGATCCAGGTTTCTGTTACTGCACAGATATTGATATTCTCCATACTGAGGAGAGCCTTGAGTGCGTGCATCTTGAGGTTTAGACTTCTGGCATTGAGCAGCATTACCCTTAGTTTCTTTTTCCTTGTGTTGTCTATGGAGGTGGGTTTGTCTTTTGAGCCTTGCCTAAAAAAGGCACTATGGGGGTGGCAAGAGCCTTAGCCAATATTCGAAAGCCCAGGGGTGACAGGTGCAAGCCATCCCTAGCAAAGCAACGTGGCTTGTCAAGCATGTCATCCCAGGCTGACAGACACTGGATCCCCTTTGAATGACACCAATACTTTAGCCAATTGTTAAAATTGATCATTTTGTCTTTATACTCTGGCATCATTCTTGGTGAGGGTAAGATGCTACTCAAGGTCAAGGTCATACCGGCCTGGGCAACATGATCAGACAGCTCCTCTATGTCTCTTTTTCATGTAGTCCAGGGAGATACATCTCAAGTCATTCACACCAGCATGGACAATGACGGAGTCATATTTGTACTTGCTTTGGAGTGACCTGAGTGCTTGTGTTATGTGACGGATCCTGGCTCGCACCTAGTGAGAGTGTCCTTCACCTAAGTTCAGAACAATGATGAACCATCAAATGGGGCATTGGTGAAGGTAGACTTGAAGGCCTCCGCAAAATTGCACAGGCGCATCCAGGAGCGTCTCCTAAGAGAGACTCCGGAACCCGTAGCCCTACTCGCTCCGTTGGCTGCATATGAGATCAGCCGCATGGAGGAATTGGGTAAGGGAATTTAGGGTAGACATCTGTGCATTGACCTTCTGTTCCATGGCATCAGAAATGTTACCCTGTAGAGAATCTCCTAGCTCTTTTAGGAGATCTCTCTGGAGCCTCGTAAAATTCATCAAGTAGCTCAGCGACCGCAGTGTACAGGCCGCTGAGGTAAACACACGCTTCCCATACCTGTCCACAGCCCGGGACTCCTTGTTAGGTGGATGGGTGATAGACGAAGTTTCAGCAAGTTCCTTCTTGGTGGCCTGCCACCACCATGGCATCTACTGTAACGCCTTTAGATAGATACTCCTTGTCAGAGGGGGTGGACAAAAACTTATTGGTTCTCCTTGGGACCGGCTCCACAGTGTCAGGAGTTTCCCACACCTTTCGACAGACAAGATGTAATAACTCATCAAAAGGGGGAGAAACCCAAGAGGCGGAGGGTTGAGACCCGAAAGCCTTCAGGAACACCGACTCCTAATCAGAAGGGGATTTGGATGGCCAGCCGCCTCTCTGCTTCAGGATCTCCAGGATATCTGAAAAAGATGGCTTGGGGGACTCCTTTGACTCCTCAAGGTCAGTATCTGATGTGACAGACTCATACGGGGAGTCAAGGCGTTTCCTCTGACACAATCTCTTTCTGGTGGGCTCCTCAGGTAAAAACTCTGGGGAGATGCCAGAAAGTTGGGGACCACTCATGGTGGAATCCTGAGGCTTAGGGTCTCCACTGCCCATGGATAGAGCGTGATCAGAAAATGACACCGGTGCTGCAGGGGGCAGAGTATCGGTGTCGTAGGATACAGCTGGCGACCTGGCCAGCACACTCCTCGAAGGCTTATCCCCCTGGCTCTGAAGGCCGACTAACTGAAGATGAAATAGTAGTAGGCCTCGGCGCCGAGGAGATGAGGTCCAAAGCTAATGTTGGGTCCAAGCTCACTCAGGCCGAAGCACCGAGAGGAAGGCTCCGAACCGATGAAGATCGATCTGAGACCTCCCCCTCGGGTCCGACCGGTGAACCATGAACCCTCGACCCCGTGGACGGCACCGAAGAAGAAGCTGTTCTAGCAACTTTCTCTGGTGGCTCCGAAGAAACAGACGGAGCCGGAGAGCGCTTCTTGGAAGTCTTTTTGTCCTTTTTGGCTGGAGAGGATAATGCACTGGAAGACTTAGCCAAGTCTTCCTCAAAAGAGTTTTAAGCAGTCCTTTCAAAATGAGCTTGTTCTTCCTCTCCTGTAGCACACGGGGACTGAAGGAATGACAAAACAAGCAGGACTCTTGGAGGTGAATAGCCCCCAAGCAGTACACACACACAGAGTGCCCATCAGTTAAAGACATTTGATTGCTACATTCAATACACTTTTTAAAGCTCAAAGGCCTGTGCTCCTTAGGATCCTTGGACATGCTGAAAGGAACAAATTAATACGTAAATGCACTAGACCCAACTAACAAAAAAAACAGCCTCTAACTCAAATGGCCCAGAAACCGGCGGGAAAATAACAGGGAGGTCTAGGTCCTCTAACTTAAATGGGCCTAGCCCGGGGAAAAAAAGGCAGGAAAGCACCACTAGCCAGACACAACACTAAACGCTAACAGAATGGAGCACCAAACCAAAGACCACACAGAAACAATGGGGAGGACTAGGTCCTCTAACTTAAACAGGCCTAGCCCATGGGGAAAGGAAATGAATGGGATACCCAAACAGCCAGACAAGGGCACAAAAAACAGCCAGAGAAACACATACAGGCAGCAAAACACCACTACCACAAACACAAAGCTATAAAAATAGCTTTTTCGAGCAACAAAAAGTCAACAGTTTATAAAAATTTTATAAACAATATACTTAGCCACGGCCAAAAGCGAAACCACATCTGAGCTTAACGAGCGGCAAACGAGATCTGGGGAATAGACCTGTTGCATGATGGGATACCTCTTAGCCACGAGCCAATTGAAGACTTCGAGCTAGAGTATGGTCAAGTCGGAGCCGAGGTTTGGCTCTGAACCCACGGGTAAGAATGTAAGGTGAGATTGGACTACATAACTTCCAAAATTCTATGCAGTCTATGAGGAAGATGGAAAACTACATAAAAGGGCATATATATTTGTATAAGACATATATTAAAATTGGTAAGTTCAATGTGAAACAGTAATCAGAACAGTCACAACTAGTCTTGCAGAAAGAAAACAGAAACTATGACAGCTGAAGAAACAGACTCCTGAAATTGTGTGTCAAAGTGAAATTTACATCATGGACTGCTCTGAAAAGAAGATGGATGCCAAAATAAATATGCAAGACTGAAAAAAATCAGACAAATGCATGGACTTGTCTGAGATTTCAAAATGATTCTAAGGACTGAGAGTTTCATTTATTAAACTGTGTTACTGAATTATGTATTCCGCTGTTATAATCCCATGACATTCAGTATAAACTTAAGGTCAATGATCCATGTAACATAATGCATGCCACCCAACAAATAAAAATCTAGTGTGTGTGTGTGTGTGTGTGTGTGTGTGTGTGTGTGTGTGTGTGTATATCTACTACAAAATAAGAGTTAAATATGGAGTACATAAGCTTTAATGTTGTTAAGCTAAGCAAAAGAATACTGCATGTCAAGTGGTACATAGTTCTAAAAAAGTCTCTATTTGAATATGCATATCAATGACACTAGATCATATTTAGACGGTCTCTGTCTTATTTATTGGCTATCAAGATAATGCAGGGTAATGTCCATAGAGTAGCTGCTCAAAGAATAACAACATAACATGCATTTCCTACTTATTATACTTGAGTTTTCCTTTCCAACTTTGGTATTGAGGTGAGCTATAGGACCTGCTGGTTGTCTGTTCTTCAAATGGTCTCATATTACATTATTCCATGTAATATGGAACATAGAAGGCCTTCATGAAAGGAAGAAAAGGGCCAAGCTGGGGATTCATGCGAGTGTTAATGCTCCTCATATATGCTTCAAGGAGACTCAAACCACAGGTTGCAAAGGTAATACACTGATGTTTAAGGGATGCAAATTACTCAGGTATTCTCCTGTACAGATCACAGCATTAATGTGGTGCTCTACTATGTAACAAACAATAGCAGCTGTTAAAAGATCACCCTGCATATACAGAACAAATCTGGCTGTTTGAATTGTAGAGAGTGAGTGCTTGGCAGCACTTAACGGGATAGATATCCATAACAGTTCTTCCATAGTATCTATTAAGCATGAAATGACTACATTATCATTCCTACTTATTATTTTGGGGGAGGAGGGCTGGAGTGGTCTGTGAAATCCTGACTTAGGCCACTCATCATAGTCTATTAAAACTGTCAAGATCAGATAACAAGAGGATTTAGGATTAGGTGGACTTTGCAGAGTGGCTGGGTACTATTACTGGGTGAGAAGCCCCACCCTAACAAAAGCAGTTTGCATATACTTATACTTTTCTGCAGGGCTAAGATCAGGTTTGATTTTCCCTTTTCAACTCTTCTAGACATTATGTGATGACAACATACTTCACAGAAGCACCATGGTGTCCAGCAAATTTCACACTATGAGATACGACAAGGGTCTATTCTGCTCAAGAGACAGTAACTTCAAAAGTGTACATTATGGAATCCATCCATCACAGATCAGACCTACACTGGACACTAGTTAAAAGGTGGAGGTAATAATGGAGAACACCGGACTGAGCTTAACTCCCATCTATGAATGCGAGTTATACTCATGTCCATTATTGCCCATTTGTGAAGTAAAAGAAGTCTAAAATAATTGTGATTATTTACTGACTACAATCCACCATTTTTTTTGTCAAAAAGTCACAGATTTTAAGAGAGGTATAGGAAAAGTACAGCTGTGTACACTTATCATAAATGTAGATGTTCGAGTGTATTCACTGTCTCAGTCATCACATTTGGGTTATCTGCCCACAGGTAGTCCTCAGCCAGCCTGAATACCAGAGTCTTCGGATTTCTGCGTCGGATGCTGTCGTTTCTTCCATGATGTCAGGTCGTCAGGGGTATAAAACAGGTTTACCTTTAAATAGTCAATTGCACTTTGTCGAAATGCCGCTTTATCAACGCGTTTTGTGCGAACCAAAACCGTGAAAAATTTTAAATGTCGAAAAACATTCGACATTACCGGTCGTGCAACACCTCCACACCCATGCTACCATGGGTCAAAAAGGGGCGAGGTTTTGACGTTCGCATATTCTGAATTCGACGTTGGAGACGTTCACATTTCGGCATTCGTGCAAGTCGTGTCGACCATATCAGGATCGGCATTATAAAGGTAAACCTATAAAACATGCAGCCGACGCCATTACATCAGTTTTTCTTGCCCCAGATGTTAGGTGCCCCCACAATAGGAAGCAATTATATGGTATGGTACACCCCCAGCAAAAAGCAAATACACATGATATAATATATGCCACACAAGAAGGAAAGGAACAGCCAAGAGAAGTCAGGGGGCTGGAGGGAGGGTAACCAGGACTGCAACAGTGAATACACTCGAACATCTACATTTATGGTAAGTGTACACAATTGTACTATGTTCTTCGTGTTTCACTGTTACAGTCATCACATTTGGGTTGATTCCCAAAGCTACGGAAGGGTGGAGGTAGTTAAAGAGCATTAGGGCCAGCAATCAGCAATCAGGCCCTGTAAGGTTGATGTAGCAAATCCAGCTCTGGATTTAGAAAAGATAGGCAGGTGGTAATGCTTGGTGAAGGTATGCACAGAGCTCCAAGTAGCAGCTTCCAGGACGTCCCTGGTAGGGACTCCTCTGAGAAATGCTGTAGAGGTAGATGCAGCCCTGGTGGAATGTGATCTTATCCCCTGTAGGGTAGGTTTTCCATGGTACTTGTAGCAGAAATGAATGCAATGGGCTATCCATTTGGAAATGGTTTACTTTGAAATGGCCTTCCCCTCTGCCCCTGCGGCAAAGGTAACTAGCAGCTGGTCAGATTTTCTGAGAGGCTTAGTCCTGTCCAAATAGAATCTAAGCTGTCTGTGCACGTCCAGAGAATGCAGTATCCTTTCCCCTTTATTTTGAGAATTAGGGAAAAAGGTATGCAAATTAATGGACTGGTTTAGGGCCACAGTAGACACCACCTTGGGCATAAAAGGCTGGATTAGTCCTGAGGGAAACCCTGTCCGCATGGAAGATAATGAAGGGTTTCACTGCCATGAGGGCCTGCAGTTCAGACACTTCTTGCTGAAGTGATGGCTAGAAGTATGGCTGTTTTCCAAGAAAGGAATTTCAACTCTGCTGTAGCAGCTGGCTCGAAGGGGGGAAGAGTGAGTTTTTCCAATACAAAGTTAAGGTCCCAGGCTGAAGTGGGAGCTGTCCTGAGGGTCTTAAATTTTTGGCCCCTCTAAGGAACTGTTTTAGCAGGGGATGAGAGAAGAGGGGTGGCTCAGTATTATAATGTGCTAAAATGGCAGAGGCATGAATCTTAATTGACGAGAAAGATAGGCTCTTGTGGAGCATTTCTGTTAAATAATCTAGAATATGAGGTAAGCTGGGTGCCGTTGTGCCCATCCCCTGAGCCTGGCTCCAAGTACAGTATCTTTTCCACTTTTCTGAATAGGATTTTCTAGTACTAGGCCTCCTTGACTCAAGAATGACATCCAGCACCTGCTTACTGAGGGTTGCTAGAGGTGAGCTCAGGGAATTAGCCAGGCTGCAAGGTTCAGGGTTTGAAGCTGAGGGTGCAGAATCTGTCCCGCCTGCTGGGACAGCAGGGAAGGGGTCTGAGGCAGGTGCCATGGTTGTAGCACTGTCAGACTGTGCAAAAGGGGGTACCAGTGCTGGCGTGGCCAGTCTGGGGCAATCAGTATTGTCCTTGGCTTGTTCTGTTTGATCTTTAGTAGAACCTTCGAGAGAAGAGACAGAGGGAGGAAGGTGTAAATCGAGATGCTTTCCCAGGTAAAGGACAGGGCATCCACTTTCCAAGCTTGTCTGTGGGGAGTTCTGGTGCAAAATTTGCTCAGTTGGTAGTTCTGAGGGGAGGCAAACAGGTTTACCTCTGGAGTCCTCCATTTGTTCCTCAAGAGCTTGAATATTTTGGGTTCCAGTTTCCATTCGTGTGGGTCCATGAGATTTCTGCTTAAGTCGTCTGCCAGTGAATTTAGTTTGCCTGACAGGAATTGAGCTTGCAGGTGCACTTGGTAGCTCAAGGCTGTGTCCCACAGAGCCATGGCTAGTCTGCAGAGAGGGTAGGAGTGGGCTCCCCCCTTCTTATTTATGTACCACATAACTGTGGTGTTGTCTGTCTTTACCAATAGTTGTCCTGGAAGAATAAAGTCTTTGAAGGCTGTCAGAGCATTCTGTACAGCTAACATTTCTTTTTGATTGATATGCAGGTGCATCTGTTTTGGGTTCCATTTGCCCTGAATGCACTGCCCTGCCATGTGAGCCCCCCATGCATAGTCTGATGCGTCTGTTGTTAGGGTTTGGGCGGCAGTGGGTAGAGTGAAAGGGAGTCCCTTGTTGTGGTAGCAGGCCTCTGCCCACCAAAGGAACTCTGCCCTTAGACAAGGAATGATAGGAAACATTGTTTCCAGGTCCTGAGAATGTTGACACCATAGACTTTTTAGATACCACTGAAGTTTCCTCATATGGAATTAGCAGAATGCAAGAGGCCATGAACCCCAGACCTTGCAGATAGCTGGGTTTTTGTGGCCAATAGTTTGAAGTAGGATGTCAAATAAACTTGTTTCTCCGGAGTGAGGAATGCCATCTGGGAAGTTGTGTTCAAGCTTGCTCCCAGGAATAGTCTGTTGGCAGGGTACTAGGTTTGATTTCTTCTCATTGATGGTGTACCCCAGTGAGGTTAGAAGTTTCTTTACAAATGCCAGGTGTTGTAATAGCAAGTCCTGACTTTTTGCCTGAATCAGGCAATCTTCCAAGTATGGGTAAATCTGAATATTTCTCTGCCTGCAAAATGCAATGGCTGGAGATAGACACTTTGTGAACACCCTGGGTGCAGTAGATAAGCCAAAGGGAAGTGCAGAGAACTGGTAGTGCATGGAGCCCGCCCTGAAACGTTGGTATTGTCTGCAGGCTTCCCTTATTGGGATGTGCAGGTAAGCTTCCTTTAAGTCTAGGGTTGCCAGATAGGCATCCTTGGCTAGCATAGGAAGAAGCTGTTGAAGAGTTAGCATTTTGAATTTTGGAACCACCAGAAAGGTGTTGAGAATAGACAGGTCCAGGATAGGACGCCAAAAGTTTTCTTTTCTGGGTAACAGGAACAGTCTGGAATAAAAACCTTGCCCCCTTTGTTCTGCTGGGACAGGTTGAATAGCCCTGATACTGAGAGAGAGAGTACTTGCTTTTGGGCCTCTGCCCACTGACGTGGGGGGAGGTCTGGCCAACCACTTGGGGCTGGTAGTGTGTGGAAGTGGAATCTGTATCCTAGGGAAACTATGTTTAAAACCCATTTGTTCTGGGTAATGAGTTCCCAGTTTCTTGCAAGTAGGGTGAGCTTTCCTCCTAAGTCAGCAAGTAGTCGAGCAGGGCTTGGAAGGGTTAAGGTTAAGTCATTGTGCCATTTTTCCATAGGAGGGTGGCTTACTACTCCCTGCTTTGGCAGTGGGAGCCCCCCACTGCTTAGATCTGTGCGCAGCCTGAGACTGAAGTCTTGGTGGTCTGCTGTTCCTGGGTTTGGACTGAGAATGCCTGGAAGGGACTGGAAAAGACCAGTTCTTTGAAGGCCAATGCCTACTGAATCTGGGAGGCTGTACTTGTAAGAAATCTTTAACAGTTTGCATAGATTTAGCTTTTTCCTCCATCCTTTTGAGGACGACTTCTGCTTTGTTGCCAAAAAGGCGGTCTTGGTTTAAGGGTGCATTCAGTAATTTAGCTTTAACATGATCTGGCAAGTTTTGTTCCTTAAGCCAAGCATGCCTTCCAAGTACAGACCCAGTGACAGCAGCACTGCAAGATGCTTCTAAAGCATCAGAACCACATTGCAAAGTATGTTTACCAACTTGTTCAGCAGAATGCATTAAATCTTTGTGTGCAGCACAGTCAGGAATCAACATAATTTTCTGTTTAAATAGTTCCATAATATGCTGCTGATACTTTAACATATGAAACTGGCAATTCAAAGCCCTAACGGTCAAAGTAGCAGAAGTGTATACCTTTTTACCCCATCTGTCTAAAGCTCTAGGGTCCCTATCAGAAGGGGTAGGATTTTTGGCAGTAGTAGCTTTAATGCCTTTTGGTCCTTGGGAAATGGTCTCTGGATCCGCAGTAGGATTCTTAAAGAGGAACTTGTGAGAGTCAGGTACTCTGTAGTACCTGTCAGGGTTTCCTTGGAGCTGGAGGCAAAGTGTCTGGGGTAAGGCTAGATTCCAAGAAAACATCACCTACAATAGCCAGAACAGGAGGGATAGATGGAGGTCTGTGTTGAGGCAGGAGTAAAAATTCCCTAAGTCTCTTTTTGGACACAGAATAGTCCTGGCTTTCCCAGCGGAAATGCTCCCTTAGGGTATGCAAGGTTTCACCAAAAGAAAAATCTTCTGGAGGAGAAGCAGAGGGAATGGAATCCTCTGCATCACAATCCTCCTCATAGGTAGATAAGGGCAAATCCTGGTAATCAGAAGGAACAGAGATATCAGATTCCTGAAAAGAAGAATCAGAAAGAAAAACAGTTCTAGGTCAGAGGGGGAAGGTTGGCTTCCCCTAATTAAGGTAATAAGGTCTTCAGCCATTCTAAGCATTTGTTTTTGAGGCAAATGGGCCTGAGTTTGCGGTTTGGTCGTCGGTTTTCTAGGCGTAATGCGAGTTTTAGGCCTGAGGAATTCAGTATTTCTAGCTTGAAACAAAGTCGTCAGTTTAATATGAAAGTCTGTAAGCCTGAATACACGCTCAGAAGCTGGTGTCTGCACAGTGGCTCCGGACCCATCCAAGGTAGAGACATCTGCAGGTTCCATAGTCGAAGAAGCATCTTGCAGCATACCGGACTCCAAATGGGTCTCAGTAGAGGCCTGCGAATCTGTAGTAGCGGGTATCAGGGGCTGCAAAAGTGCCTCACTGAGTACTGGCGGACTGGCAACTAGCTTAACGGAAGCGTCATCGGCAGTTGGGACCTATGCGGTCTGTCTCTATCTTTATCCTTATGTTTTTTAGGAAGATCGGTAGTTGGATGGCTTAACAAAGCCATTTCAGAGTACGGAGATAGAGAAAGAAAGTATTTAGCCACAAAAATAGCCCGACGACGAATAGTTCGGGCTTTGAACAAGGCACAAAACCAACAGCGAGGGACGTCGTGGTCAGGGCCTAAACAAGTGACGCAGTAAAAATGAAAATCTCTATGTGGTATTTGCTTTCCACAGGCAAGACAATTGTTAATTTTTTCTGACATCAGTTAGAGCAAGAAAAAAAGGATCCCCAAAGGGTTACTTATCTTTTTGAAGACTTCGGGTCTGAAACTCGAAAACAAAAATTTCAGGAGATGGATGACCGGCACTTGCGAACTGCTTCTGCTTCGGGCACCACACAGCAAGAAAGACTGATGTAATGGCTGCATGTTTTATACCCCTGATGACCTGACATCATGGAAGAATCGACAGCATCCGACACAAAAATCCGAAGACTCCTGTATTCAGGCCGGTTAAGGGCAGAACATCATTTGAGCCAAAATCGGGGATGGCCCAGAGAATGTCAGATGCTAAACATATGTATGATCAGCCATACTAGCCATACCTCAAAACTTCTTTGCTCACGAATTTTGAACAAGGTCAAAAATAACAGGTGAGGAAGGTCTAAAACTAGGGAAATTTATTAAATGTGACCCCAAATCACTTAAAAAGTCAAATTAATAGAACAACAGGTTTTGCATAAACATGCATTTTCCTAACAGTGACTATAAACATGAAACTGTAATGCCCGACATCATACTATCAGGAAGCCGTGCAAATGAGGGACAGTTGAGAGGTACGTGGACAGCAAAAATAGAAAACCGGACTGAAATGGTGTCTTTGCAGTGGTGATTTAAAATGTTATGACAGCAGCATGCATGTGTATAACTACACTTCTGCCACAGCACTTCAATCCTCTCTCAAAGACACTATTTCAGTCTAGAGTTCTCCATTACCAACAAGGGTGGCTGGTAGGCAGGCAACACACAGTAGTTGTCAGTCATCATTTATGGTGCTGTTTGACACTGAAGACTTGTCTATTTCTTTCTGTTCAAATCTGAGTGAAAAATGCTTAATAAACGTATTAAAAGTTGTTAATTTGATCAAACATTTGTAAATAAGGAGGAGGTGTCAGTCATTCATTAACTATGAAGAATATGGACCTAATAATACTAGTACCATTGGAAAGGTAATTATTTTAGAGGAGCAAGTTGCTGGGTTGGGATTCAAGCTGCCATGATGTTCATGTTCTCCAACAAGACAAAGAGTAAAAAAGGCATACAGACTGAATGTGAATACTATGTAATTAGATGAGAACGTTTGAAATTTATGTGAAAAAGTTCATAGATACTACCAATCATTATGCACAATACCTGCAAGACGAGAAGGAGGTGATAGCGCCAGTCAGGCAGAAAAAGTTTGTTTAAACTGTGACGTGTATTGAAATGTGCTACAAAGTTGAGTTTTCCTTCTCCAGTGGTTTGACAGAAACAGAAATGTGCAAGCTGTAATGTATTAAAACAAAATGGACAATAATAGAAACAATGATACGTCATAACTGAGGGATAAAAAAGTTTCAGCAAACTTCACACCTTGTTGTACCATAAAAGTAATTTTATTTCTCCTTTTCTTTCATTCTTCCAAAACTGACTTCATTTCACTTAGAATAAGGTAACATTTTTTTAAAGCGGTGGAGTTTAGCATTAATGATTCCAAAGAATTTTACTGTAAATGACAAAGAGGAATTGAAAAGTTACAGTTAAATGTTAATTTAAAAAAAAAAAAACATACATGATGTTTTCCCATTTGAAAGACAGGTACAAAAATACTTGTGGGAAGCTTAAATGTGTGTGTGTGTGTGTGTGTGTGTGTGTGTGTAGGAATGTAATGCAATCTAAAAGCATATGGTACTGATTCATACTGAATATCTGGAAGTGTAGACTTACTTAAACATTAGAATCCACTGCTGGTAATTTATTGTACAGTTCTGCAGTTATATGCATGATACACGTGAATAAAACAACATATCTGAAACTGCTATTACAAAAGTAAAGGGTCACTGAGATATGAAACAGATGTGCTTTAATCTGCAGCAGATTTTGAGCTAATAACTGATGAGAAATATTCACATTAGTAAACGTGTATGCACTATATCACTTGTAAAGTATGCATCAAAATTAAGGCCAATGAGTTACTGTTGTTCATTCACCTGAAGTAATAATGAACTACAAGCTGCTTGCAAGACTATAATATTAGGATAAAAACAAACAAAAATACCAAATATGATTATAAAAATGGATAAATATGGAATAAAATAAAACAGTTGTAGAAGCAGGATATTAAGTGATGTAAAGGATGGGACTTGAACAGTAACTGAGTGTCTCAGTGGATTGAATGGTGAGGCTGGATGATGTATTTATTCTAGCAGGGTATTGGCCCCCTTTGACTAATGTGTTGTTTTTGTGCTTCACATACATCACTGTGCATTTATGCCTGGGGAACACTCCTCACACTAGGAAAATCTCTTCAACTGTTGGTACAATGAACCCTTAATTTTTAGCAGCCTGATTTGCAGGAACCAGCCCAGACTGCAAATGTCACAAAACCCACGTAGCACATGACAGTTCTCAGCAAGGAAAAGGGGATATACTCATCAGTGGGGTACAATGGAAACATGTGGGTAGCAGCAGAGGCAATCTAACATGCTAGAAGGTGGTTACGCAAGCCAGCCCAGGATCTGAGACGGGTGTGAAGACTTAAACATCAGGAAAAGAGAGAAAAAACACATAACTCAGACTTTGAAAATACAGCAGAAGCTCAACTGGCAACATTAGCAGCACATAATCAATGTAAGCGTTAAACTTTTGCACACAACTTTGCACACAACTGAAGAACTGAGCCTTTAAACTTCATCATAATCTAAGGTACAATAAATAAATGAAATCACAAAAACATGTTCCAACTAAAAAATGAAACAAGCCTTCTTAAGTGCACAAACATAAACAGTTTTTAACAGCATATATGCCGTAATATCCAAAATAAACAGAATTCTGACTCACAGACATGAGAATAAACAAGGCAGGAGTTAGACGACATGCTACAGTGAAGACAGCCAAATATAAGACACAGTAAAAAGATGTGTGAAAATTACTTGACTCCACATCCCATGCTGTACCTCTGAACATCATCATTACTTAACCAATGCACAAAGTAGAAACAGTAGCTCTGCATACATTTACAGTTAAACACATCTCCAAATTAAGTCCATTAACTGCAGAAAAATACAAAAGATTTAGTAAACATCCATTTACAGGCAAAAACACTGAAGATTGGTTTTAAGAACGAGCACCAAGTGTTGGCCAATAAAGACTTACTGCTCTATACATAGCTCTATTCCTTCTAGAAAGGGCCAGAAAGGATAAAGAAGTAAGGCAAATTCTTTTCTGCCCCCCCCAGTGGCTTAGAGATTAAACAGTTGACTTTAGTAAACAAAAAGATGACATTAATGGATCAAAAGAAAAAATGTGTCCCTTATGCCAAGTATTAAATCACATGCAGATTCAAAAGTGGTCCCCATTGTTAAAGGTTACAAACTGCCAGCATAAAGTTCAGACTATTTTCACTATATGCCACCCCATAAATATACATAATATAATTTATTTTTTGTTCATTACAACTCAGCTTTTCTTTTTTGACAAAAGGTCAGATTTCATTTCTAGGCAGCATGACTGGTAGACAGCAGGCGGTACTATGGCAGGGCAAACTCTCCAGCCAGTTACCTCTCACACTTGGTGTCCCTCAAGGGTCCATATTAGGTCCACTACTCTTCTCTATTTTTATCAACAACCTCCACACTGCTATCCCTAAAGCCACCTGCATCCAATACCCAATTGATTCCACTCTCATCTGCTCAGCCACCTCCCCATCCAACTTTCAAATCTTAACCCAAAATACATTTAACACTATCGAGAACTGGCTCACCAATCAACGCCTACTTCTGAACCCCAGTAAAACTAAACTTCTACTCTTCTCTCCCACTAGTAGATCCACCACACTTTCATTCTCTGTCACATCTAACAATGGTACCACTATATCCCCAGATAATCACACCAAACTGCTAGGGGTTATCATAGACAATAATCTCAAATTTGACCTAAAGGTCAACAAAACCATACAGACTATCAATAAGAAGCTTGGATCACTGTATAGAAACCAGACATTTTTAACTCCACTGGCTAGGGCTGCAATCGCCTGATCACACCTACTCTCTACTCTCTTATATGCCTCGCCTGTACTCTCAAACTTCAACAAATCCGAACTAGGTAAGCTGTCCCATAGCTACAATCATATTGACAGATTCGCCACTGGCTCCACTTATAGAACCCACCACTGCCAGAACCTTAAACAACTAAAGTGGCTAGAACTGCCCAGCTTAATTCAATTCAATCAACTCTTAATAGCACACAAAATTTTGTACCACTCTGAGGATACCCCCTCACTTAAAAATATTATTAAGCCATATAGCAATCTAAGATCCCTACGGTCAGCTGATAAACTACTGGTCCAAACCCACAAAGCTAATAACTCTGCTGGTAAATCCCTGTTTGACAACTTCATTGGCAAAACCTGGAATTTGTTGCCAAACTATATAACCCTACAATCCTCCAAAAGTCTCTTCAAAAAAAACCTCAAACAGTATCTCAAAGTGAATTGGCTATGCCCATGTACCAACCCTGATTGAGTTATAAACTAAAAGCATATTCTGCAATTATTATAACTTGTAACTACATCACCAAGCTCTGCTTCCAATCTGATGTCTCTTACTTTTAACTGTCTGTCCATGACAATTGTGAGGCCCTACTAGGGAACACTACTAACCCATTGTATATAATCACTTTGTTTTTATAATTGTTTGCTAACTTATGTGTAATCTATGTAAGTTTGTCTTTGTGGAGCTTTTCTCCCCGGGCCTCCACTGAAAATGGACATGTATCCAGTCGGACTATCCCGGTAAACAAATGTAAAATAAATAAATAAATAACTAAGTAAATAAATAAATAAATATTTAGGTCATCAGTTGTTTTTTTTTTTTTTTTTGGGGGGGGGGGTGTAGTGATTATTTTTTCCCCATGCAATGTGTGTATTTTAACATATATGCTCTACAGCACTACAACTTCCCCTTGCCTATCACTTACATCCAGTTCTATTTCTCCTCTTCAGCCCTCTATTTTACAAGTGCCCCTGTACCCATTCACTTCAGTGACCATTCCACAGTCTCCCAAACCTTTTTTTCACCACTCTACTATTCTTGTCCCTTCTATGTCTAACCTCGTTATGATCCTTTAAACAAGGATAACACTTAATTTGAATACGCAAACGTACGGTTTATATATTGATCTTTTTTATGCGTACTTTAATATACTTGATATATTCGAGTCCCCTCTGAAAACAGATACTGCCCATCAGGGCCAACACAGTCACAGTCAACAGAATGTAAATACATACATTTTTTTCTTCCATCCATTCGCAGTGTTAAATGGATCACAGGTGTAACAAGGCAACTAAGCCACAAGGACATTTCTATCCTTTAGGTCTTGCCACCATTTTCAGACTGCTTCCCTAGTCATTAATTCATATAAGGCTGCCCAACTGACAGCAATTTCTAGTACACCAGTCCTACTTTGCCTATGAGCTAATTTTGTCACAGCTCACTCCTCATTAATACAAATGAGATTTGAGCACAGCCCACAGCTTTTCTTCCACTCCTGTGCTGCCAAACTGTAAACAGACTCAATATATTTTATTCCTTATCTCTTTACGCACCTCTACTGTATCTGATTTCTATAATACATTTATTTGTCAATAATCCTTTCTGTTTTCTTACTGCTTGCAGCATATTCTTATAGGTTGGTACTGGGCTATCTGCCCGAAGGAAAAACTGTTCTCTTTCTGGCTACCTCATGTAACTTTACCACTCATTCTTATTCATATGAATCAAGGGTGGCAAAATATATCACTCCCTTACTATACTATAAGTTTATGTTTGAGAATGTATTCATATGACCTGGTTTCATCTCCATGCCTGCTATACTTTCATATAGATTATCTATCTACATAGCATTAAAATATATTTTTATGTTAAGTTTTACATTTCTAGTTCTTAAAAGCTTAGTCACTTAATTGTTTTCTGTTTAGTTCTATAAAGCCTATTTTTAAATAGTACAGTGATATTAGATATATGGGGCGGCTGCGGTGGTGCAGCGGTTAGCATTGCCACCTCACAGCAAGAGGCTCTCCGGTTCGATCCTCGGCTTGGGTGCATTCTGTGTGGAGTCTGCATGCCCTCCCTGTGGTCGTGTGGGTTTCCTCCGGGTGCTCCAGTTTCCTCACACATCCTAAAGATATGCTATATGTGGATTGGATACTCTAAATTGGCCCTAGGCATGAGTACGTGCATGTGTATGCCTTCAGGAGAAGGTTGGGCACTGGGTTGGCAACTTGACACCGTAAAACTCCACTGCCAATCATGAGCGGACAGGTGATCCGCTGTGGCGACCCCTAACCGGGAAAAGTAGAAAGAAGAAGAAGAACAGTGATATTAGATATAGTTTTCATTCTTTGTAAATTGTATAACAATATTTTGATGCAGTTTTCTTTCTTGAATTTTGCAGTTCTATGTTTTTGTGCTTGCACTTTATAATTTTTATGGAACTTTTCTCCACAAGTCTCTGCTGTAAAGTTTTTTTCTCTTTTTGCTCAGTTACACTTTCCCTAGTAAACAAATGCAAATAAGTAAATAATGTAATTAAGTAAATAAGTAAAGGGGAAGCAATAACTAACTCTGACAAGAAAATAGGAGAAAGACTAGTTCTGACCTGAATCCTGTAGCAAACAATCTTATAAAATTGCTAGAGGCAAAAGAGAGCACCTCAAATGCATTTGGAAGTTCATTAAGCTGCACATCAGAGATCTGAAGTAGGAAGGAATATTGAGCATTATGGTTAAAGAACTGGAGTCAGAGTCAGAAATTTTCAACTGTTGAGCTTCTTAAGTTCCTGTGGACTAAGTTCTACTGACTGGAGATGCTAGCACAAATCATGTTAGACCATAAATTATCAGGTAGCACTTAAAATCAGGTACTTCAGGGATGTAATTATTGCATAAATCAAACTGATGACATAAAATAAGGCAAGGTTCTTGGTATGCCAAGCTCACATTACCTCGTAACCATTAACCATAGCACAGAAGAAGACATGTCCAGATTTTGTTTAATATTTTTTGGTATGTTTCTCATAGAATTCTGTTTTTCTGACAAATCATTGAGGATTTAAGTCAGAAAATAATGGCAGAGATTTGAGCTTCAGACTTCATAACCTTCAGAAAATTCATAATACAAAACCGTTTGCTCAACTTTCTAAGTTTGTAAGAGCAATATTTAAAAAATGTCCTTATTTTTAGCCCCCCCCCCCAATTACTTATGGCTTTGTCCAGATTTCTTGCTCTAAGATGTTGAAAGGTATGGAAGTAGATTATTCATGATGGTTCCTGATACACATCAGTAAGCTGGGAACTAGAGTCCATACCAGAGGTCATAGCCTGAAGAAGGCATGCTCATCTAACTGGTGACTCCCTTGAGGGTTTTTTTTAAGGATGACAGCACAAAAACTGTGACGCAGTTTACATTTAAGGCAATTAAGCAGGAGGCTTACCCTCTGTATAACAGAAAGCAAACTATTAGACTGACAGGGTAACATACTAATGCTGAATCTGACCAGCAAAAGTGAGAAGCTTATATATTTTGTTGGTGAAGGTTTGTAAGGCTTGTCTGTTATCTATAATGCAAAGTGAGACACAAGACAGAGAATGGTAGCACTATGTTCTTAAAAGCATTTATAAGCTTCACAGGCAAGTCTAATTTGGCCCATAACTTCTTAATCATTCTAATGGCAAACAATATGAAATTCTGAAAGGGGTCCAAATAACTCCCAATACACTTACATATACCAATCTATTCAGAGCTGGCTTGCTAGGACCCTTCCTTACCTGATAATGATTAAACTGTCAACGTACCACAGTACTTAAATATTTATTTAAACATTTGTTAATGGGTAAATACACTGGACCAAAATACCTTTTCAGGCACTACCTGGACCAAGATGAGAATCACAAATAACAACATTAAAACTTAATGAACATCAGTGAAAATTAGAACACAACTAATAAAAGTAAGAAGTAGGTAATATACAATTAGTACAGTAACGTGCATGAAAAAATCGCATATATACAATTAGCTCTAAATTATAACAAAATCTTAACGAGAGGAAGAGTTGGAAACAGAAGGAAAGCATATGTTTTAAGTACAAGGAGTAGGGGGATATGTAAATATTTACACAATTTAATAAGCTAAACTGTAGGAAGCATTAGATTTTTGCATTAAATTATGGAAATTGTAGAAAATATGCAGGTGTCATTTTTTTATGTGCTCCATGGGCAACCAGGAGAAATAAGGCATGTAACAAATACACAGAAAACAGTTAAGGCTAAGATCTACTAATGAGCCTCCTCCTGTTCTGATCAGTTAATTAAAATTAGGTTATTTGGAAAACAAGGGTTGAAATTCGATGAAAGTGGCCTACACATACATTTTACAGAATACTTATTTTCTAATATGATCACCATTTATCCAAATTATGGTGTAGTACTGTGCTAACTAACTTCCCAAGTCAGACAGCACGTCTTCTCTTATCAAGTCTAACAATCTTTATCTTGAAGTATGCTTAAGTACATGATACTTCCTCTGTACTCTGTTACTCCACAGGCTATGTAAACATTTTAAATACCAGAAAAAAAATTATCTGCATAGCTAGATTACACTTGCCTAACTTTGTGTGAGCTATGCATACTGTTTAGTCAAGGAGAATGGGGAAGGCAGGGCATTTCAATCAACAGGAAAAATGTTTGATGGTAGTATATTCTGTGTCCTCTCTACTGTCATGTTGAAAATACATGGTACTGTAATCGCTTACTAAGCACTCCAACACCAGTGTATGGCATGCTAACTATATCAACATATTGCATGTAGTAAGGCATCTTTGTATAGTATATTGTTTTTGTGTGTTGTATACTGTTTTTGCAATTTATCACTTATGCTGTGGCTGAGATAGGTTACTGTGTGATCAGCCATTGATTCTTGTTAGCAAACAATTAATATGCTTGATTTGCTTGCTCACACGTTCCAAACTCTGTGACCCAGAGCCACTTACTTTACTAATGAATACCCCTGCAGCATTTTGCTGCAGTGCAAAAGGGGAGTTAAGTGACTTGAAGCTCAGAACGATTCTCCACCCTTCCTTTCACAGTAAAGCAGACTTCTAAATAAAAAAAATGCACTGCCTCTCAAAAATAGCAAACACTGTAGCATTTGAAAGTAATACAAAACAAAAGCTGTGTTGTCATGAAATGCATCCAGCAAACATTCAGAAAAGGTAAAAGAAAAATCTAAAATTAAATTAGCAGCAATTCTAATGTTGTTAATGATTCCCAAAATTCAGTGGTAACGAAATAAATTAAATGCACTGGTATTAAACTTAATGGGTACTTACATAATTACTAGGCATGTAATCCAGGGGACCAATGAGGAGTCTAGATCAAATTCCCAGTTGCTCCCTAGCATTGTCTGGTTAAGTGACTTGCTCAAGGTCACACAGTAAGGCACATGAGGCTGTGGGAATCAAACCCCTTACTACAGCTCATAGCCTTAACCCTCTGTGACAACTGCCAGACTAAAGTCTGTTAATTCACTGTTTTGCTGTTGTGTCTCATTTTTTTTCAGTCAGCACTACTGTTTAACACTGACTGATTACCTGGTTCAGTTCCTGGATGGGGTACCTTTGGTCTTTTTATGCTTTCTCTATGTCCTTGCTATATACCTGTGTCAGTTTAGCCAGGGCTTCCGTTTTCGTCACCCATTCCAAAGATAAGTGAACACATGAACTGGCAGACCTCTAAATTGCCTGAAGGTATAGGTATAGGTGTCTGTATGTGCAAATGTACATGTAACCTGTGATAGCTGCTTCTCTTACTTACAACTGATGTGTCCCAAGATATGAAGATGAATGCATGAATATATAAATGAATTATAAATGAATAAATGAGTTTTGATAACTATATGACCTAGGTTGGATTATGAAGGTGTTCAGTTTTATAGGGGAAATCATACTACCAAAACACATAAATAAAGTAAAATTCAGCAAAGTGCATAGTAGGAAACAATCTAAGAAAATAAAAGATATTTCTGCAGAAACTGTGAAAAGAAAATTAATTGATAAGCTCTAAAGCTAAACAAATACAGACATTTTGGTTGCAGATAAGCATTTTGTTACCTAGCACACATCACCCCCTTTCCTGTTTTATTTTACACAATAAGCTACAGGTCCTACTCATTCCTCTGTAGTCCTCTCCAAGGTGAAACAAAGTGAAACACCTGACCCTTGCACTCCTGAATATCTGTTTAGCCAGGACACGCATCCTATTTTCCCTGTGCTACCTATTCTTGGATTCCTAGGCTATGTCAATGCTTCATTGCAGCAATGAATTATTTGTCTCTGATCGAGTTCTCTCTCACTTTTTCCCAGAAATATGGTACCTCCTTGGACTTTATGGTTTTCCCATGAAGTCATTTAAAACGTAAAACTTTTGTCGACTCTCCTCTGTCTCTTTTCCTCTAGACTGTACACATACTCACTTCTAGTCATTTTAGTCACTTCCTTTGCAGCTTCTATTACAGACCATGCCCCAGAAATAAATACAGTGTTTTACCTGGCATAAAAAGTAATAATAATAGCACCTCACATTCGATTAGTGATATCTCATCTTCCTTGTTGTTTGTTGCATTGATTACTTATTTTCAAGTCATCAGACATGACTATCGGGAAGGCCTAAGGCCTTTTCCTGTTCTGCTGCTGATACTACTCCCACCACTACAAATGAAATGGTCCTTTTTCAAGTTTCTGTCATCCAGATGCTGTCATTATTCTGCATTGAATTTAAACGTCCATTTTCCAGACCACTCATCCACTTTTGCCAGTTCTCTTCTCATCCTCTCTACACCTTCCTCTGTGTCAGCATACATATCAACCTCTGAGCATTAAATAAGTTTAGTATTTGCCTTCAAAAGTTATAGCAGAGGGTCAGAAAGAGGACTATTTTCTTATTTCTCCAAAACAGATTATCTTTAGATATTAAACACCAAATAGTTAATGATAAAAAATAATGTGTTACCTTACTTTATTTATTAATGTATTTGTCCTTAAAATAGTCTTAAATTTTTTCAAAAATATCTGTAAGTCAAGGAGCTGCAGGGCTAAATTTGAGGGTAAAAATCACAGCACTATGCCTGAATGTCAACAGTTGACAGGCACGTATATGAACCTGCTGCATAACTTACGGTGATGCTTACAAATATAAAAATGCATCCAGGTGTTATGCCAAGTCACTCATCCTTCCTACTGTGCAGACATATTTAATGACACTATAATCACAGTGCCTACTCTAAACCCATCTAACCTATTTAACATTTTGTATGGTGCATCGTCAAATGGCCTGCTAAAGTCTATATGTGCTGCATGTGCCTGCATCCACTTACCCCTTTCTAAATGAATGCCCTGGTTAGGTCTGGCATGACTTTCTTTTTGTGAATCCATGCTGCCTTGACTTCTGGGCCTCACAATCCTCCATTCAGCAATGTTACCAAATTTTCCTAACAAATGAAGTCACACCAGTACATTAAGAGTTTCTAGTCTGTCTTGCTCCTGCTCTTGTGAACAGAAATATTTCCCCTTTCCATTCATTAGGGACCCATGATTATTTAAAAAAGTTAGATAGTTGTACTGTCAGGTTTTTTTTCTGCTTTTCAATGGATTTTCAGTCTGGTTGAGTTCTATTTGCATTATGCAACTTTATTTATTTATTTTTTTACTTTTTCAGTCTTTCTTCTCATATGTCAGATAAGCCAGTCCTTACTACTCTTCCTATGTGAATGGCAAGCAAACAGCTTAATTTACCATTCCTGTTCATCATTTTTTTCTGCCCTGCTCCATCCATTTTTTAACCTTTACTAGTGGCTCCTTCAGGCATATATAAAAGCTTTTACATCCCTTCATGAAGGAACTAGATGCCCCTTCCTTTGTATTCCCCAGGATTTTCTAATTATCCTCTTCCTTCTGTTTTAACTAGCATACTTCCTCAGCTTCATCTTTTCTATGTTTCCTTATTAAACTGTATATATATATATATATATATATATATATATATATATATATATTTTCCTTAAGCATGAGCCTAGCTCATCTGAGAACAATTAAATATAAAAATCAGGTCAGGCCAAAGTTCAGCAGCCATAATATAGAGGATTATGATCAGGTGGTGCTGCGGTAGCATTGTCGCCTCACAGTAAGACGCTGTCCTGTTCGATTCTCAGCTACAGCGTCTTCTGTGTGAAAACATGCATGAATGGGTGTATCTTCGTTGAAGGTTGTGCGCCAGGGCCGGCAACTCGGCACGTAAAAATCTACTGCCAATCATTAACGGACCGGAGTTCCGCTGTGGTGACCCCTAACCGGGAAAAGCCGAAAGACACCACAACATGATCAGGTCTCCACCGTAACCTACTTGTATATTTGATGCATGGATGCTAAGGGTTGTGCCAGCTTTGAAAAACAGTAAAGCGGTGAGAAACCACTTTACATTGTTAACATATTCCCTGTCTAAGGGAAGCAGTTTGCTCCCAAATAGATTTTTGGTGGCTGTAATGTAGTAGTCACCAGGTAAAAATGGGAGTTGAAATCATGTTCTGCTACTGCTGTTTACTGGCCAGCACTGTCAGTGCATAGGGGGTGATTAATAATTAAGCACCTTTCCACCTGTTCATAAGGTCAGGCCTCGTCCTAAAGTAGCAGTGAACCTGGATGTCATTTTATTAATATGGGAGTGTAATCATGGCTCTCCATGCGCTACATAGAGGATTATTAACAAGTCCATGATTGTAACCGCTTTATGATGTATTGGAGACATGGATGCAAAGAAAATAACTTCTTGAGCAAAGCTCAAGAGGCAAGTCCTGGCATCCATGTCGAGAACACATAATAGTGGGTTACAATCCAGTAACCCACTCATAATTCTTTATAGTGCATAGGGATTTATCTTCTTCATGTACTACAAATTAATGAAAAGTAAGATTTAAAAAAAAGTGATATGCTGTCACAGCTTTGAAAGCTGGTAAAACAGTGGGAGAGTAGTTGATGTCTCACATATTCCTTGAATTAGGGAAGCAATTTAATTCAAAATACTTTGTGTACTTCAGCAGACAGCAGGTAGGAACGAAAGATGCAACAAAGCAGCTTCATGCCATGCTGCTGCTGCTGTCTAATGATCAGCTCTCTCTCTGCTTTTAGTACAGACATGATATTAACAGTCTCTAGGGACTGCACCACTCTAAGCGTTATCAAGGTCTGGTCTACAGCAACTCTAAACCAGGAAATCATTTATCTATTTTTTGAGCATAATTAGGGCACTCCATGTACTACAATATAATAAGTACAAATCACAGACCCAAAACTGCCAAGGCACAAGCATGATACTGAAAATACAGATACAAGATATGAAGGTTAGGATAAGGCAGGCAAAAGCTATCGTCGTTTCTTATCAAATAAAAACTACACTTTGTAGGATCTAACAGTCTATTTAAGCAAATCATCAATCCTGCGCCCCGCCACCAGTGCTAAGTAGTACCATATCTTCCCACAGGTTATGTAACTGATTCATCATATGCTAAACTACACAATACACTGTGTTATGATAATCCTCTGACCCTATGCATTCTGTAACGTGGGTGGCATCTGACGGTTGTATTTCAGAGACTCAACTGCCTAGGGTCAGCATACTGCCTTTTCTCATTTGTTACACTGCTGTCTGCCTGTACTGTGTTATACAACATTTATACATTTTGTACTTTTTACTGAGGAAAGAGATTTGTTTCCGAGGTCTGCTCTGTAACAAAGACCTAACAACAAAATGAAAATAAAAAAAAAACAATTAGATTTGTACGTTGTAAGCAGATGGAATATTTTCAAATTTCTAAAATTTCTGAACTGAAATAGTAACAACTATGAAAAGTACAAAATGCTATAACAGCCAGGAATTCACAACTAAAATGGAGGACATTTTAACGAAAGGAAGTCTATGAAATAACAGC